>NW_008751967.1:467225-471233 GCF_000715545.1 Opisthorchis viverrini | reverse complement strand
AGATAGATAGATAGATAGATAGATATCTACCTCGGTTACGTAAACGAGAGAAATCCTCCTTGGCATCTCTAATACATGCTTTCCATGCTCTGATAGACATTTTTCATGGATCAGGTAGACAAGGTTTAAGTAGAACACTGGTATAAAAAAATACCATCAGTCGAATTGATAAGGCAATTTGCAGCACGCATAATTAAATTGGTTGAGAAGATGTACATCAATGAAGCCACAATATCGGGATGGTGGAAATCGACAGGAAACAAAAACCAAATGTGCTATTGTAGCGGGTGGCTATTTAGAGGGCGGGTGTGGTAATCAAGAGCGCAAATGGGAAGAAAACCTATTCCTTATGCCTGGATTATCTGAACAAAAGTTTACTTCAAAATCAACAGCACAGTATCATGATTCTAGAACAAATGCCCTGTATAGTCACCTAGATAAAACACTACGGGTATGATTTGGGTACCAAAACTTTTTGGTGAATTTGCAACCCATTTCTGGGTTTACGAGAGAGAAACAAACAGGATCGAGTGGACGCGTGACTGAGTTAAGCAGCACTTGTGTTCACACGAATTCGAACGTCAGCTTACCATCGCACTTTCGATCAGATGGATTCAGTGGACAGTCACAAACTAATTTGGATTTGCGGTTTTGAAGCAAACTTCTGATAACTGTGTTCAAGTGAATTATGGACAGAAAGAATCTCCTGTTTAAAACTGCTCTCTCGTAACTCGCAGCTGAGTGACACAGTGTCATTTACTATTGGACTACACAAAATATGAGTGCTTTGAAACTTGTGGCTGAAAGGTGTAGCCTGTACAAATCTAAGGATAAGGTTACGTCTCTGTGCGTTTGCTTCTCCATCGAACAAATGTTTCGAAGCAGGTCTGGGAATGGTGGACATTGTACCAACTCTACGAGGAATATCCACCTGGGAACCATCTTCCCAGGAAACCGTCTCTGCAGTCTAACTTTTGGCAAATGGGCTCCTTCACGCTAGCAGATTCTTGCATTGACCGAGGAAGAGTCAATATAATCCCACTGAATACCACCCAAATACAAGGAAAACAAATTCATCATCGACAGTATGACATCAGTGTTCATTGGGAATGGAAACAGCACTCCCTTCGTCAAACGGTGGTTCGGTATACGCAACACATGTCCCAACCAACGCAGCTTCTGGTGCTGGACACAATCTTCAATGGAAGTACCCGTTGNCGCATCGGCCACAGCATGCATATCCCTTACAGACGACTGTCGTTTATTTTGGGGTTCGCGTTTGTGATCTCCAAGGAATGATTGCGTTTTTGCGGGACTTTTGGTAATGCCAAGCGGTTTTGCTGCTTTCTCGAGCATATGGTCTTAGTCCGATCATGTAAGGATACCATAAATTTGTGTAACAGCAGTAGGTGGTTCTTCACAGTATGGAAAAATACTGATGGTGTGTTCTTCAAGGTGGGACTGAAGATATACGCCTGAAAAATGGAGATAATCTCGCGTCTACGAGCTGTTGCCGGTGTTTCTACGTTGAAGTTGAACACAACTCACAATGAAGGCACTCGATTTCTTCTTTGAATGGTGCACGGGAGGAGAGAAAGCTGTAGCTGGACAAAAGATTCTCGCGGGTAGAAAATTGGATGAGTGGACTTTGCAGGATATGGGATTGTGTGATTGTCTTCAGAGGCTATCTAATTGGCTTCTCTGGGCAAGAGGCATTCACTGGATTCTCGGCTTTTCAATCCCCGAAAATCCAAAAACTCAAAAGCCAATAATCCGAAACGCGTACTCTCAAGGCCAATTCAAGGCCATACCTTTTTGGCACAAATAAAACGGAGATCCGGTAATCCAGACCTGCGAAAGTTGAGAAGCTCTCGAGCTGTTTACGCATTTGCTCTGACACCTCTGTCTGCATACACCAGGATGTTTATTGGTTTTATTGAGACAAAGTGGATCACAAAGAACGGTATTAACAAGGAGCCATTTCTTGAGAGCTTCAGTTATACGTATTGGATTCTGCCCTGAAAACTGAAAACAGACCTTGAATAATTTCGCCGTATATATATATCCATCCTTGGTGGCCTTTTCGGTACCTACCTAACCCTGCCGTCGTGATTTATCGCACGAGTGCAGTGTAGCATACGGTGTCCAATAGGTGAAGACTGACTTTTCGCTGCCGTACAACCATGATTTGTTTGAAGGTCTTATTGTAAAGAAGAGTAAAGGTGGACGGGGAAAGGACTCAGTGCTAGCTTACCACAATCATCCCTTGGTGCCTATACCTCAAGACACTCACTCAGGCGATCTGGATAGAAACTGACAACAAGAAAGCCACTCACATCGGTTGGCAGCCGTACGTTGTAATGCCTCCAACCAGCCGCAGTGAGGATCACGCGGTCCCCATCCTGGAAGGCGAGTAGCACCGACAGCACCCAAGCGTTTCGTGATCTCCTTCATACTCCTCAACTCGACCAAATCTAGGGTTGGCCACCCCTCTGTTTACGCCACTCTGAATTGGGAATGGAAAACAGCACTCCCTTCGTCAAACGGTGGTTCGGTATACGCAACACATGTCCCAACCAACGCAGCTTCTGGTGCTGGACACATTCTTCAATGGAAGTACCCGTTGCATAACCGAAAACTCACTTTCTAACTGCCTCGTTACGGCTACGCTGACAGAAACTCACATGAGGTATGGTCCTGAGACAACGATTGTCGAATACCTGAAGACGTCTCAGTTCAGCTGCTCGAATGAGCAAAGTCTCACAGCCATACAGAAATACAACCCACACTGTAGTTTGATACACACGTCCCGGGTCCAGCGTTGATTTGTAGTTGATGGCCGCCAGGTTACGCGGTGCGAACGTTTATGTTGAGAGTTTGGACTTGCCACGAACAGTTTGTGATCAGCACACAACTGAAGGAGTCGATCTCCGTTGTCTGTGCAGCGAGCATCGACTCCGAATTGACCACCCAAATGTGATTCCGAGGACCTCAGACAACCTACTTGAACATTCAATTCGCCTGCAAGGATCACAATGTTAGTGCTTTTTGCCTGACGAATGGGCCCGGTTAGCTCTCGATAGAAAGTATCCTTCTCCGGATCAGAACGCAGTCCGTCGGGGCATAAGCCGACAGGACAAATAGGCTCCGCTTCTTATGTCGAGGGGCATTGGGTTTGATTGAACTGGATAACCGGACGGCGCAGAGACGACTGTTTACTGGGATCCAATCCAGCAAAGCGCGTTCAGCTCTGGGGCTAAGTGCAACTCCCACGCCATATATTCTACGAGTCATCGCTTCTGGGTTGCCGGACACACGGAGGGAGGAATGTGAAAGAGCTGAGTTCATCCTTGGCGTTCTGAGATGCATAACCACACTCGGGTCTTGTATGCGTGTTTCGGAGAGAGCATACATTGATTCTAAGGGAGTACAAGTTTTCAGCGAGCATTGCCTGTTTGCCAATTCGACGTTGAGTATGGACGTTAAAGGGTCCCATATAGGAAGGATTTCATGGATTTAGAAAGGCGCTATTTTGCTTACTGTTTGTAGGCAGCGAGGAGCATAAGGCCCTTTGGTCAGTTGACTGACAGTCAAATGGCCCAGCGACGTTTGCTTGTGCGGTGGGAAGGGGTTGGGGAGGGACATCAGTGAACGCTGAACTGCGCGGGCGGACGATACTCCTCGGTTGCCCAGGCCGAGGAAGGGGGTTTGGTTGAGGTGCCCAACCACGAAACTTCGACTCAAAAGTCTGACCCACAAGGCAGTTGGAAGACGTAGGGCTTTCTTTGGGGACCCTGCCAGGGGCCGACGACTCAACAGTCTGACCTGCTCGGCTGCAGGGGGGTGTCCTAACCGAGGGCACAGGGAATAAGGCATTACTGTTTCATTCCTGATGCGGCTGCGCACAGCAGGTGCCTTTTGAGCAGCACCGGGCTCTTTGGTTTTAAAAGCATTTCGACCGTATTGGATAATGCGCCGGCGGTCACGGCCAACCGTTGGGCGATCGGA
>NW_008751967.1:454415-466939 GCF_000715545.1 Opisthorchis viverrini | reverse complement strand
ACGTCAAGGTGGCAGCTTTAGGTCGGGCCAGAAGGCGTATGATCAGCTATAGCAGTCTTCCGTTGTCAGTCTTTCAGTTGCCAGGTGATTTTTTCGCACCTTACGCGGCCTTGGAAAACGAAGGTGGAAGTGACTCCAGACTAGTGCGTGGTCAGAATCCACATATGTGCTCTAAACTGACCGGCTGTCTGTTATTGATCGGCGCCATCCTTAACTGATGGCACTGTGATCGAGTTGAGCTCGCCACCGGCACGTTTAGAGGCAGTCCTCTTAACAAAGTTCGTGGCTGGCCTATCGTTGGAGCAAACCACGCGTGCAGACGACTCCGACTATTTCGGAAGTTGGTGCTGCATAGAAACAACCTGTGGTCAGCACACAACGGAAGCAGATTATTCACCATTGTCCGTACTTACCGAGTCCAATCCATGTCGAAATCCTAACTGAGTATCAGATACGCTTAACCTACCCACTGGCGAATTCAAATCTCCGGCAACTACTTCTACATCCGAGTTTTTAGCTCGCCGCAGCGGGGCGTTTAGGGCGTCATAAAACCTGTACCTAACGGCGTCGGAGCTACAATCAGTTGGGGCTTAGGCAAACACGATAAACAGACAGCGATCCACTTCCAGCTTGTGAGACTCCTTCACACGCGTTGCTATACGAACTGCACAGATGCGCTTATCAACATACATCCAGTCAAACAAAAATACTTCCGCCCGGTAACTTAGGACGATACCGTTCCCTGCATATTCCGCCGCAGTAACCTGTGTATCACTAGAGTTGAGTAGCTGGAAGCCAGTGGAGAGTGATGGGACGGTTAGCTCAACCACTGTGCTTGCGTCTTGAATTCTTGTTTCTGAGACACAGCACACATCAATGTCAAGCTAGTCCAGTGTGGGTGCAAGAGAACTTTGTTGTTCTGCTTGCTTCAGAGTGCGGACATTGAACGCGGCCAGATAGACTGGGTGTCGAGGCTTGAAGATGGATTTGGAGATATCTGTGGATGTCGGCGCCATGTGACGAGCAGATGTCGCACGCAAAACCTAAGCAAGGAGAGAGTAATTATTGGGGTAGGGAGAGGGGGAAGAAAACGTATTTGAAAGAGAAAGAAGGGAAGCGTCAGCAGTAGCCTCTTTTCGCTTACCCGCTCTGCTGTATGCAGTGAGTAAGGTGACCCGCGACGGCCGATGTGGAATGAGAGTATTGTTATTTGTGAGTGTCATGGTTGCACGAGGGCTGGGATACTGCCAGGGTGCCCACACCTAGACAGGACGATTAGGTCCCTCATCCGAAGTCTTTGGCTCAAAGCCTAACCGCAAGGCAGCGGTGTTTGGCGGGAAATGCAAATGCATTGCCATTTCTACGGAACAAGTCGCCACATGTTCCAAACCCCAACCTGGAGGGCCAGGAGACTATGTTTGTCAGACCTCTAACCATTGACTAACCTTGTAAGAGAGACTCCGAATGTCGCGGGGACGACCCCTAATATATCTCAATTAGTCACCGAGGTGCAAAAACCGTCACACCACGGTAAGAGTAAGTCTAATCGTAACGGCACAAGTAAAACAAACATCACGCATTTGTATATCAATTTGGTTTCCACGGGAAACTTAGCTAAATTTCACGATTACGACATTCTACAATTGAATATGCTGTACAAAAGCCGCCTCATGTTTCAGTTGGTGCGATATTTGAGATATCGCAGTATATTTGCATTAACCTGTCCAATTTGGGTTCAAGTAGAACATGAGGTTGACGGAAACTAGAGCCCCAAGAAGGGGAGAAAGCGGTCGTGGGTTATCGAAGAGTTTTCATCAACCTTGTGAGTAGTTTCAGTTATGAAAACACTACACAGTTTCAATTGCAAAACCGACCTTACTTCACTTGCTAGATAAAACAAAACAAACCGAGTTGTGCTCATTTTGAATCAGCTAGCTAATTCTCTGTTTGTAATGAAAGCGGTACACCTCATCCGCTTAACTTGTTTCACTACGGTAGGGTTAATATACCTCCACATGACTGTTTCCCTCGCCAAAAGAGTCAAGGTTGTGCTTCGGCGGAGTTGAACAGAGTAGCTGGGAAGTTTCGATTGTTTTGTTCACCACTGTTAGGTACAAAAATATGTCGAGGTATTTTCTCAGAGAGGAATGATTCAAGCATGCATGGACAACTTTCAGGATCCAGCCGGACAGCAGTTTGTCTAAAATGAAGACAGGAAGTCAGGCACCGTCTTGTATTATTCATGATATACGGATACTGAATTTTTATGGTGGTTGCTCCTATTTTAATGGATAGACGCACAATTTCGCACTGATTAGAAAATAGGGTTTTCTTAGTCTCATTGGATTCCGACTTGGTCTAAGGACGAACCTTGAGTCGAACGATGCCTCGAAATGAGATATTAAGGTCTATAAATGGGTTCTTATAAAGAAGGAACACTAGTTTGTTTGAAGTATATTAGGACGGTTAATCAGAAGGATCCGGTCTACGGGGCAGTCATCCTAACACGGAAATCGAGACACATTTTGGAACCACTGACTGGATGATTTGTAGAGTGAAAAATGGGTAAGTTCAGAGCTAGATTACCTTGTGATATAAACTACTTTGGATGTTCCCCTTGGCAAGAAGAATGAAACTAAACGTGCTGGAGCTGGTAGGGCCTGTTGAGCTTCGCCGACCTCTCCATGCATGCCATCGCACGAAACGGGGAGCGGTGAAAGAATATCCATAGTTTGTCGTAACGACATTTTAACGGGTTTGATAAGATTCATGTAGATGCGCAACGTGCCGGCTAACCGGCAAGAAGAATCAACCTGAAGCGAGAATAAGGGAAAATACCTCAAGATGCACATCCAATAGAGCGGTCATAAAGTTGGAAATAAGCACAAGTATAGTTTAAACTGCAGTAATCATCAGTACCTTGGACTCAAAACTGGGATTCTAAGAATTTGTAGACTGGGACGTTGCTGTCCTCAAAACAAGAAAGGATAAACGGTTCAGATGCATTGTCTCAGAAGTTCAAGGTGGATGGACGGCCATTCAGACAATTATGCTCCCTCATGGTTGTGTCAAAAACTCCAGGCTGGATGGCAGTAGTTTGTGATAGTGGACGCTGAGTCAAACTGCATCTGCTGCTGGGATCACTTGATAAATCGTAGTGTTCGTTTATCCACAGCTTAAGTGTAAATGAGTTCGCCTAGGTAACTATAGGCGTCGTGTCCCTCCTCATAACGGTGGTCAAAAAGTTTATCGCAATTGCCTGTCGGCAAGCGCTATCCAGCTAAGTATGAAATTCGGAAAGCTATTGATTCTGACAATGATTTCTTGGATCGCCCATATGATGCCACCTACAATTATGGTAGAGCGGATGCACCAACTAATGTGTAACGACCAGCAGCAGCCACACGGTTCCGTGATGTGCTGCTCATCGTTCTGTACATCACTGACATCAACTAGTTTCAAGGGGGAATAATGGTGCATTCCAGTGGGACATTATTTACAAACCCGATTTCCGCTATGAACCGTCCTTTATGCATTACTATAGATGACCAACCTGCGGACACCTTGATTTCATTATGCTTGCCCAAACACTTTGACTCCTACACACGACTCACTCCCAAAAGTGATGTCTTCATTAGATTGAAAGATATTCTGAATGGCAAGCTGGCCACCTTGGTAGAAACGACCGCCGAATTTTGGTGCTGCTTCCTACAATTTACGGCTAAGAGATTGCCATGCATGCTCACGCAGTTCTTCCAGGAAAGCACGCATGAGGACTCGTTCGTGTGAGAATTTGGAGAACCTGGACGGCTTCTTGTTCTCCGGTAATCTCAACTCTTCTCTATGAGCAACCAGCGCTATTCGTCGAAGTAATCTCGCCGAAGTTAAGAGGGCATCTTCGCCTGAAATGGAGGTAATCAATCTCGACAAGGCATTCCAAAGAATTCTACATCAAAACCATTAATTAGAACTTTGGATATTAATAGTTCGGTTGTGACACCTTTTCGGTGCCCGAATGGAATGTTACCCGAAGGGAGCAGGAGGGTTGAGATGCTTCCATGTTATTCTAGCCTAGACAGGAACAGTAGAGATGCTGAGGTTAAGTTCAAACTACTAACATTTCAGTCAGTAAGTTTGCACATTAACCACTGTGCCATCTCGAAACGGTATTTGCCACGGTATACATATGACGGCGAAGTCAGGTCAAGCATTGATTTTCGGAAACTAGACGGGAACCTCCCCTCCTTTTCAATGCCAAACCCCTTCTCTGTTCCCCTTTTTCATCCACCAAGTCAACTTTTTCCCACAGAAATATCTGCAGAAAACTTGTTGGTCTCGTACACCACAAGGCACATGACCTCAAAATGCTATTTTCCCGTATTTCAGAAAAGATGTGCCATCGACTTTTCTTTACCTGACTTGCTTAAACTGTGCACTACTTCAGGGAGGACAATCGACTGTTAGAGATCCATCCGCACAACCCTACCGCCTGAGAAAAACGCTGATCACTTGTGCTCCCCCGTTATTAGGCCTTCGGACGATTAGTGAGTGACAAAAACTGAGGGACTTCCTGTATTATCTAATTCACTTATTGTAGGTATCCCTCTGCGCCTGAAGCAGAGGAAATAACGGTGTGATAGAAATAACATTCTTGTACTACATTAACGCCTTTGTTGGCTTGGACAGAGGGGTTTTATTCTACTTGGTCCGAACGTATCAGCCTCGACATAGTAAATACTCTGCTCGATTATTTCCGGAGTTTACGGCTTGTAACACACAAGATTCACCTCTACTCTCCATAAAAAGTAGTTCATCTGTGGTACCCTTCGATACATAGCTGCCGTTGGACTCGACCCGAACATGACCGTCGATATACTTCCAAGTTGCCCACACCTAGACAGGAGCAATGGAAAAGCCGGGATTGAGTTTGAAACACAGAGCTTTGATCACTAGTTTCACGTTTTAACCGCTGAACTGTCTCAATCCCCCTTCCGATGAACGTTGATGTGCTTCAGCGTACGGTGTTATCTGTTTTTCGTATTAAAAACCTATTCCTATTGCCCTGTGTATTTATTATCAACATGCGGTCATTCTTATTCTGGAGGGACTGTACAATCCCCACACTAATCAAGTTAACTTTGATCATTTAGTTGGTTGGTCGGTCTACACATTCCCCATTTTGAATGTACTGAGATATCTAGACATTTCATCTGGTCTTTTGTATGATAGCCGTAATAAGACTCTGCAGTTTATACCAATACATTACAGCTAATAACCAAACCATCCCTAAATGTATGTTGATACAGTATTACAGTAATGATACAACATTACCTCCAATATTTTGATCTCTCTGTTGAGAGGTCGCACAGCAACCGAATGAATGAAGGGGATCCAAAGAGAGAAGGGTTCTGTTCCTAGTTTCTCAGAAGAATGAACAAATGACATTCACTGTTCAGATATGAGGCAATATCTGATACCTGTGGGGCCGCGTCCAGTTCATACAGTTTAACCAAAGGGAAACTAGTGGAAGTCAATTTTACTTGGCTCGTTCACAGTACAAAGTCAATCGTTTGAGCTGGGATTTATAAAAGTCGACTAAAGAGACTATTTTTTGAGCGAAACGTTACAAGTAGGAGCACAACATCGTTCTGTGGAGTATAACGATAGCCTACACCCGTCTCCTATAAAAGCACCTCGTACGATAGCAACTCCGACATGACGGAGTATCAGTCCACGATGTTCGGTACGCTTGCAACTGTCTAAATTAGGTCTCCACACGCCAATGGGCTAGCTGTAGCCACTACATAGATTGATCACCACGATCTCCCAAGTTCAAACCATTCAGGAGACGAAGCGATTTGTCATGAAAAAATGAAAGATCATCATAAACCAGAGATTCAGCTGGATTCAGCTGAGTCTCGAGTAAAAACCAAATTGTGCAGATGAGGGTAATTGCAATACTTGTATTTCGTAAGTGGGACAACTACTGTCATGAAAAATGAAAGATCATCATAAACCAGAGATTCAGCTGGATTCAGCTGAGTCTCGAGTAAAAACCAAATTGTGCAGATGAGGGTAATTGCAATACTTGTATTTCGTAAGTGGGACAACTACTTCTCTTATGAACTTTCCGGTGGTTTGGGATCGAGTGGTGATCGATCAACCCTTCAGGCCAACAGAACGAAACACATAAATTTCCTGTTAATCAGTGAAATAGGGCGTTTCAGTAGCGCCACTATACCGTCCATGTGTGCAACAGAAAAGTGTAGTTTACCACCGAATGGATGGTACGTTACGGTCAAACGTGGCTTGGATGATAAAAAACTAACGAAGAATTTACACATGTTAAATCAGGGAGGCGTCCTATCATAGGGACTATATCCGGGGCCGAATATGGTCTGTTACTCACGTACTGAATAACAGGGGAGGATGATCAAGTGTAGCGCGAAGTCGCGCACAGAACATAGAGCCGGGAAGGAGTAGACAGATAAGGCCTAAACAACTGAAGAACACAAACAGTTGAAGACACATAGGAGAGAAGTATCTCAGACTCCTGTACTAATGAGGCAAAACTGACATGAGTGAGAGGGATCTAGCTGATGGTGTGGCTAAAGTGCGGCGGAGCTAAACCAGTGACTGAGGGTGCGCATAACCAACATCCTATCTACTGCGTATCCAGTAGACGACAAATGGTACCTCATACCGTAGAAATTTTTATGGCTCGGACGAATGCACTCTTCGCACGCAAGCTGGCGTATGGCATATTGATCGGAGGTAAGGACTGATTCCCATTAGATTCATCAAGCTATGAACGTCTTCAATGAAAAACAGCTTGAAATCCATCTATCTCAGTTGTTCTAAATTGTAACGACAGCTGACCAAGTACGAATACTATTTACCTTCAATGCATGTTCAGTCTCAAAGGTCTCAATAGCAAAGAACAAAATTTTGTGCTATAAACATCTCGAAGTGAAGATCCATGGATTATTTCTAACTCCAGTGCAACCAATTGAGTGGCTTTTATGGCATAAACTTGGTTCAATTCAGAGCTTTTTGCACGTTATTCATCGGAGCCACCATGAAGTGCGACGATTAGTTAGTTAAAAAATGGTCATCCACCAATAGTCGTGTTGACCTGCAATTTGGATGGTCAAACTGATAAATTTTCGGCTTCTTTCAAGATGGATTTACTCAAATTTTGCACAAAAATTTGGTTCTCGTTTGGAGCTTACGGTTGATCAATTTCGAGGAGTTGGGTCGGTGGTTCCGGAGGCGATCAATTGTAATTTGTTTGGATCTAGTCATTCATTGCCTCACAACCGACATTAGCCCCTATTCACTGAGGTGGAGCAAAACATGAGTGACCCAAGCAAAAAATAGCACAATAGAAGTTCGACGTCCGGAGAGCATTTGTGTTCTTTACTGAGTAGCCATAAATCGTACATGGTTGTAGTTGGTATTGATGGCACACTAGCGCCAAAGTCGGCTTAAATTGCTCTGCTTCCACGTCCATAATCGGGAAAAATCTTTTGTTTGGGCCTTAAGACTAACAAATTTAACTTCGAACTCTAGCTGATTACTTTGGTCTTGGTTACCACGGAAGGGGAATGCTCTCGATTAGTGAATACTCCCTATTAATGAATGTGTTCCCAGTTGAGACCCCTACATTTCCTGTAGCCATTTATTTGGACAAAATCAGGAATCACATTCTCTTGCACCGATACACAATGAATGTGCTCCGACTTGTACCGAGAGACTGATTGTGTAGCTATGGGCCCACCACTCAGCCGTTTGTCAATGGATTTGTGTATAGCCATGTCAGAACGCGGGAGTTTAGCACAATCCGCCGGTGTACTTCGCTCTGAAACGTCATACATTCATTATTACCTCATGCTCATACATCTAGTAAATGTTGCAGTTTCTCCCTCTCTTCTATGTGACCTCGACTAAAATTGTGCCCTCTGACAACTCGCGCCATGCCGTGTTCAAGACTACTGTTGATTGCACTTGCCCAGAGGATCAGTGTGCAGTTACGCTGTTCTGTTACGCTGAGGTTTCAAACTACAGCTAAGTAGCATTCGGTTCGTAAAGTTCGCTTCGTCCGGTTCACTACCACTAAACCGCTAACCAGTGTTTCCCGTGACCAATACCTCACAGTTAAGCATCCGCTCAAGTTCCCGATTTTTAAAAAACGCTCTAATGGGCTCAGTGCTCGAAGACGACCACGTTAGCTCGTCATGCATAATTTGTTTAGCCATAAGAACATAATAAACGAGAGGTTCAGCTGGGTCCCAGGCGAGTCGCCCGTCAAAACCAAATTAATATGCAAATGAGTGTATTTGTCGTCTCCATACTTTGTTTGATTTCCACAACCTGAATCTCGCTGTCTTCTATGGAAACGAAACAGTATGCCATAGAATTCTAGTAAACTTTCTTTAAACTGAACAAATTGATTGCAAGTGAGTCGACTCGGTCAACCCAGCCTGAGCAGCCTGCGTTACCCTGAGCGGGGATTTAATGGTCACCTTTGATAAGGAACTAACGGCTGGGGCGAATCTGACGGCAAATTCTGTGTGCTATGAGTTTCGACATATCTATCAGTCCTGGTCACTGAGGCAAGAAGCGTAAGCCTGTTTTGGCCAGTGTAAACACGACAGTCCTGTGTGTTGATCCACTGACAGAGAAAATCATAACGGTTTAAACAAAAAAATCAGCTGTGTAAGTGTACACACTCACGTTTTTAATGCCACTCTGAGTAGTAACCACAAAGGAATATGGATGATATTCGACTGCAAAGTCTTATTACTGGAGGATTTCGACAGAGATAGAAATATCATAGCCACTTATAAAAGATGACACATGTTGATTGTCTGGCATGAATTTAGTCGAATAAAACATTGGTTATCATTTCTGGAGACCTTGTTCACAATGAACATACTGAGATGTCCCTGTTCAGGACACACTAAAAATCAATGCTATGTGAATTAACAACAGAGGGAATAAAACCGTTAAATAAAAATAACACCAGTATGAGCATCTGATAGTACACGGTCGTCAATTTACGGTGGACTGGTGGTAAGTGCCATTGATCTAATGTAAAGCATGTGCATTTCGTTAGTCTTGATCTGATTTCTTCTAGACTGCTAAAATATATTGTTGGTAGGCAACTTAGACATTGAAATTAGAGAAGACCTCAGTCGTTCGTACACGTAGCTAATGAATGTCAAGAGAAGGGGGGAAAGCTTCCCAAAAGGTATACACTTGGTCGCGTTTTCGTCTTCTGATCCACTCCGACGTCTATACCAGTATTAATAGGAAGCCGATTATTTAGCATCGCGCTTGGTAATAGGCCTTGCGTCAATTGACTGAGAGATTGGCACGATCTCTAGGTCTGAGTAACAGTGTACAAAACACACGGAATCTAATACTGTATCATTCAAATTGTATTATATTATCACACTACTATCTGGAGACGCTTCAAGCTGGAAAATCCGCGGTGAAACTGATAATTCAATCCGTTTTGTAGGCCGAAAAGTTTAAACGACCGTTACAGAGAAGTCATCAACCTCTCATCGACCTCTCTTCAAACCAGTTCAGTAGAATAATTAACGACAGACTTTGAGAAAGCAACGTTCACTAGTTTCTTCAACAGTAGAAGTTAACAAGTCTCCGAACGAAATCGCTGAAGGCGATAAAAAGGTAGGGATGCTATGCACAGCCACCATGTGTTTGTGTGTCATTCGACGAGGAACTGCGTCCAGTGGTTGTTAAAGCATCAAACCAGAACGTAGTTCGCATACACACTCTTTAACACTATAGATTACGGAGGAGAAAGATCGATCGACCTGTATGAGCCCATTCCAGTTGACTAGGAAGGTCCATGATGCTGCGAGACATTCGTTTTGACTACCATAAGGATAACTTAGTAGGAAGTACTAATCCGACGATTACTGTGACTGATTCCTTGTGATTCATACTCGCTCGAGGACTCCCCGGTGATCAAACAATTCACGAAGTTTCATGTTATATATATATATATATATATATGTATATCTTAGGTATAGGAGTCTACTGAACGTACAGGTTGAATCAGTTGCCTTGGTGCACTATCTGTTCTCACTTTTCTGGTGAGTAATACATAAGGAATCAGCCTGTGTGCCAGGGCCTTAAGTGCTTAAAAATGTACAGTGCGACTTTTCATCTGATGCACCAGCGTTAATCCTACTAAAGATTCAATTGCACAACTACATGCCGTAGGAAACTAAGTATGACACCAGTAAGCTGATCTTTACATCATAATGAAGGAAAGCTATTGTGATGGCATTAAATAAGAAAACTTACGAAGTTTAAGCGCAGTCCCATTGAGTTTAGGTTGAACATGTCGACCCAGCGATGAACCTGAGTGCGTGGAAGATTATCTAGCATTTCAGGAGTGAGAGAGAGCGGATCACCAGTGACATCCCTCACGCTTAGACGCATCCAGGCAAGGTAATCAGAATCCAACGTACTGAAGGCATATGTACCATCGTCGAATATTGATGGGATCAATTCATCCGAAGAGTCAACGTCCAACGGCTGGTGAAACGCATATGAAAGTGGGGTGGTAGTGGTGAACACTTCAGTATCAGAAGCCTCGAAATTCATCGATCGGGATGACGGAAAGCCATCGTGTGAAGTGAGCTGGGGTGGGACAGCATTTTGGTCAGGATCACTGTAGAGTGAACAGTCATCTTCCACTTCAGCGATTGGACAATAAAGGAGGGAGGGTTTTCGAACAAGAAATGTGTCTTGCACGCCACTGACAGACGAATTAGCAAATTCAAGGGGATTGCTTGTTTCTACAGCTGATTCGATAACAGGGGGGATGTTTTTATCACAGGACGGATGAAGCCCTGCGAAACACTCAGGGTCGTATCCTTCAGAATGGTTTTTGGGGGCATCTGGAGCGGCCGATAAGTTTGAGGTCACGAGTGAGAATGGATACGGCTCTTGATTGTCATCTTCAGTTGAAGTCGTGTGTAGCTGACAAACTTCACATAAGAAGGAGGAGGATGTAGTATGAGCATCAGCTGGAGTGGGTAAATCTGTACTTGTTTGAGAGGGTAATACAGAACATTCCAGTATACGGCTTGAGCTCGCAGATGAAGGAGATAATGAAGAGTCAGTCACTGGACGCACTGTATCGAATCGAGAGAAGAGGGTGTTGGCCGGTTCAGCTTGTGCAAAAATCAGTGACTGACCAGAAAAGTCTTTCAAATTTTGAGTTTCATCAGGAACGCTGATGACGTCCTTGTAGATAGATGGTGTAGGATCTGTGCATAAATGTGAATGAATTTGGGACGGTGGCAGATCAGTATGGGCAACGAATTTGAAGCCAGGAGAAGCATTCTCTGGCGGAGTACTAGTAGGAGTCACGGCGTCTTCCACTTGTTTCTTACACGAAGAGATTGGCTTGGAGACAGTTTGAAATAAGGGAAATGAAGACGTATAAGTAAGCTGATGAGAAATGCCAAGTGTTGTGTACGGCTAATCAACATCACAAAGAATTTTCAATCATAGCGTGGATCCTAGCCGTCCAGCGGAAAGAGAGAGAGGGTCAATGCCTCAAATAGTAAAAGATTGGGTAAGAATCATCAGTTCGTTCAAAGACTCAGTGTTTGAATTGGATTTCACTGGATTTACCTAAGCTACAATCCAGCCTCAAGATGGACTAAAACTTAACACCGTTCCCAACTCACTGAGATCCGCTCATCACTGGACCACTTTAGAACCCACCAGACGGTTGGCAGCCCCATTGATTCGAGGACAATTTAATACATTTTCGGTGACGTCTCCCGTGTTCCCTAACAATGGCCGGCTTCTTGCCAAGTCTGAAACTCAGTACGTTTCTGCTATTGCGTTCGGAACTGCGTTTGTTGTCACTGATGCTGGTGATGTAGTGATAGGTCATTAATACCGATATCGGCCTTTGGAAACCTCACTGGAAATGGCTTATTCATCAAACCACCCTGTAGGTTGTCGCATTCAGACAACAGCACTACTCGTGTATCGGGAATCACACTAGCAACCATGAAAGTCACGCGTAAACTGCAACAAAAACTTTCCTCGCATTGTGCAGTCATCTTGTTACTAGATAGATAACAAAAACTCTAGACTAACATGATCGTTTCGGCACAATTCCACCGCGTATCACAAAGTATGGAGATTCGAATGAGCCAACCAGTGGTAAAACTAGATGGCACCAAACCGAGTTACTCGAGATGGTAACCAGAAAATGTTAAAACTTCCGCAGTTATACGACGGCAACTTGTCGGAATGTTGGTAGTTCGGGTGTGCTAATTGGTCGCTGTTGAAATCAGCCTCATCTATCAACTTCTGCAGATGAAAGAAACCCCGAGCCCGTCAACTCTAAAACAGCAATAAAACCGGCGAGCTGAACCACCTCCTCGTGGTGCCGACCGGGTAGCCTGGACGTCTGTCTGGGTGAGCTAAGAGTTCAGCAACTCCAGACAGGGCCAACCACC
>NW_008751967.1:442887-450754 GCF_000715545.1 Opisthorchis viverrini | reverse complement strand
CTCTTTCGCATTCATCGCTTGCACTCACTTTTTATGTTTGTGACCATGCTCTTCAAAAATAAATGATAAGAAGTCAACAGGAAGTAATGAAAGAAGGCAGAACCAGGTAGACAAAAAAGTGACAGATAGGACGCACAAGGCTAAAGAGCGCAAACAAATGGAAAAGATGTTGCACAAGACAGAAGAGTACCATATGAATCGGCCAGGATCCAGAAAATCAGATCCCAAAGTAACAGAATTTGAGAACAGACTATTCGAATCAACGGAAACCCATTTTAAAAAAATAGGCATCTAATTGATTAATAGGACAGGCAGGTGAACCGAAACACAGACATAACAAACGCAAATGGGATATCCTTGGTGAGGGATCAGAACTGCCGAAAAGAACGCATTGAAAGAACCTATCAAACATATGTAAGTCGGACCACAAAACAGCAGGGATCCTAGAGCCAACCAAGTTGCATATGAGCATACGTTCTAACAAACAGCTACGTTAAAGGTATAAAAAGCGCTTTAAAAGATATATAACTGCGCATAAATATGAAGCAAATACCTACCCAACCGCAAACTGACGAAGCGTTTGAGAGCTAGTTGCCAATTCGGTGAGCAGAACAACCTCTACCTGACCAACAGCCACTTCGAAGGTAAACCAAGCGGCTTTATTATTTTTTGCCGAAGAATGACCGGAAACCAGTGAGGTATGAGAATACTTACAAACTGTCAAGTAGACCGAATGATTCGACGTATTCGACTTTGCGCTCTTACAGAAAGTTACGGCGAACTACGTTAGGCAAGTTCCACACAAAGCGGAGCTCGTAACCCTGAGAAACTATCGACCGCGTATTGACTTCTAACCAGGTGAATATGGTCCACAAAATCGACGTGCAGTGCTCGTAGAAGTCCCAGTGTTTGGGTTCGCGACCAAGCCATTACGTGCTACTGAATCCTCGAAAGGTGGTAAATCTGCTAGGCAAAACGGTAGCACACACTTGCAATGCCATCATCATCACATCCTTTCTCTTAGCTACGAAAGTCTTTAAGAATTCCTCATAAGACATCTATGCATGCATGGCAGTGGAATCTAACTGCTGAAGCTAATAGTATTCGTCCAGCTTCAATTGTCGCCATGTGGTGGGTGAAGCACGAGGGCCCAATTACTAAGAGGATGCCCATATCTAAACAGGATAGACTTAAAAGCCATAGTAGCTTTCGAACCGTCCATAGCTTCGCGCCTTAACCATGAGTTGGCAATGTTGCGACCGTCAGAGCAAAATTAGCAACACTATGTTGGAAAAAACTCCTGCAGCATAATTAAGTACACCCAAATACTTAATTATATGAAGCAGCCGGACTTGCAACCAAATGATAAAACCCCGGTAGTTTGGGCCTAACTCAGAATGGCTCGAACTAAATGAACTACAGATTGCTTAGCCGACTGGCAACGTGAACCTAATCCCATTGGAAATCTACGAGGCGCGATCGTAAGGGAAGTTTTCACTGGAACAAAGGCATTTCAAAGTCCCTTTGTCTGGTCTGTTATTTAAAACTTGAGGGCAGAAGGACTGACTTCCATTCCGTAGTCATGCAGGCCGGTTGACTGCACACTTGCCACCTCAGCGTGGTCGAAAGTATGTATCCCCGTAAACGAGTAGGATGAAGACCACTGAAATGCTCCAAAGATACTTGCTACCGAGTAGTCTGTGTTGAGAGAGTCCTGCTGATTGTTTCCTCATGGCGTGGGTACTGTCGCCAAAGTGAAGGGGGGAAAGTAGGTGCCATGTGCTACATTTTAGCTGACGGTTGAGTGGTCATTCGCCTAGGTGAATCGGATGAACTCAGATTCAAAAATAAGAATGAAGTAAACTGTTTCCGGTGGAATGGGAGGGTCGGATTAATCTAGAAATCCAACAGCTACGGCGTATGTGTTGTTGGGTTGTTCTATGCAAAACTCTCACATTTCGGTTGTTATCTTTTAGGTCACATTTGGCTGTGGGAGAGTTAGAGGCGCAGCCTTGGACGAAAGAAGGAGTAACACTGGTGACAATCCATACAGATAGTCAGCACCACAGCCATGGTTCTATTCGCGCTAAGGCAACTCCAGCAATTAAAGAGCCCCTGTAAATTCACCGGCTTGGACGAACAATACGCAAGCTGGAGCTCCAAAAACTTTGTAACGTTATGCTAAGCGACGGGGCGCTAGAAGCTTTCACCAAGCTAAACGTCAATCGATTACTCTGTAAAGCTCGCTCGTAGGAACCAATTGTCTAAGGTCTAAAACTTTTGCTCAGGATCGAAACATGTCAAGATTCCGGGTGCTAACACGTCGTACTGGAGCGGTCGACAGTTATGGTCAATACCAGGTTGCATTAATTCTGAACCCAACTGCCAACGCAGCCGTTATCTACAGAGGGTCTATATTTCCGAAGGCCACACTAACTTGCTTCAAAGATGACAGGATCCACCTCCGCGACATCTCAGTCTACACAATACGATAGAAATGTACACAGACTGCTCATCATTGGTACACATACGGAAGAAGCGCTACATGTTCATACGGGGGTTTTGATTGATTTGACCACTTCAGTGAAGGCCTTCTGCAACCTCCTCATACCAGACAATTTGGCTGCATTTTACCATTAAGGGTAATTAACTACTGGATACCAAAGCAATACGGTATAAAGCAAAAAGCATCTAGCAACGTCAGGAGCGTTAAAAGTGTATCAATCGATTATATGTGTAAGGGCTGACTTGTTGAAAGTGAATGAGGGTTATTGTATTCACTGACCATATACCTGTGACGAATATTGGGTCAAATACTGCATTTTCGATGGACGAATTCTCATGAAATCGAACCGTAAGGTTTGGCCCACTATACCAAAGTCCTCACATTTGGGACAGAGTGATTTTTTGTAAAAAAAGGGATCCAGTAAGTTCAAAATCTAGTTTTGTTGTCTAGACCAGGCAACTTACCTAACGGGAAGCCGCAAACGAATGATGCCGACTCTCTGAATAAAATGTTGCCGATGAGCCTCAAAGCATGGTCATGGAAAAGGATTTGTAAGGTAACATTCTTTGAGAGGTTTGGAGAAAGCAAGTCACAGTTTTGCTTTCTTATTGGCAATTAATTCGTATATTAAATTCGTATTAAATTCGTATTCACATCGTCCCGTCCTTCGGTATGCATTTCGCACCTACAAAGTGTAAAGTCATGCTCGTGGACGTGCAGTCACTGAACACGCCACTTACAATCCAGCGAGAGACACTGGAAGTTGTGGAGCGTTTTACGTATCTTGGAAGTTGTATTAGTCCTGAGTGTAGTGTGACAGATGAGGTGAATGCACGAATCTGCAAGCCTCGGGCCGCGTTTGGTAATTTGAGACACCTATGGCGTCAGAATGGTTTATTCCTGAATCTGAAGGGACGTGTGTATCAAACTACAGTGTGGGTTGTATTTCTGTATGGCTGTGAGACTTTGCTCATTCGAGCAGCTGAACTGAGACGTCTTCAGGTATTCGACAATCGTTGTCTCAGGACCATACCTCATGTGAGTTTCTGTCAGCGTAGCCGTAACGAGGCAGTTAGAAAGTGAGTTTTCGGTTATGCAACGGGTACTTCCATTGAAGAATGTGTCCAGCACCAGAAGCTGCGTTGGTTGGGACATGTGTTGCGTATACCGAACCACCGTTTGACGAAGGGAGTGCTGTTTTCCATTCCCAATTCAGAGTGGCGTAAACAGAGGGGTGGCCAACCCTAGATTTGGTCGAGTTGAGGAGTATGAAGGAGATCACGAAACGCTTGGGTGCTGTCGGTGCTACTCGCCTTCCAGGATGGGGACCGCGTGATCCTCACTGCGGCTGGTTGGAGGCATTACAACGTACGGCTGCCAACCGATGTGAGTGGCTTTCTTGTTGTCAGTTTCTATCCAGATCGCCTGAGTGAGTGTCTTGAGGTATAGGCACCAAGGGATGATTGTGGTAAGCTAGCACTGAGTCCTTTCCCCGTCCACCTTTACTCTTCTTTACAATAAGACCTTCAAACAAATCATGGTTGT
The DNA here is from genome assembly GCF_000715545.1 of Opisthorchis viverrini. Taxonomy (NCBI): domain Eukaryota; kingdom Metazoa; phylum Platyhelminthes; class Trematoda; order Opisthorchiida; family Opisthorchiidae; genus Opisthorchis; species Opisthorchis viverrini. Next base: position 446,703 of record NW_008751967.1, on the reverse strand, counting down.
ACGGTAGTGAAACATCGGTGTTGAACACTGATGTCATGCTGTTGATGATGATATTGATGATGACAGACAACTGGGAACAATGTGATGATAATCTTGCCGAGAGAACTCTCCCTGCATCCGACATGATAGTCAGCAGTCGAATAACTGACTGGAAGTTAGGTCACTAAGTTCAACGACAACAACTTTACATTGATTGTAGCTGATGAAATGAACCCATATCGAGCATAGAATTTCCTTAAGTAAACTAAGTTCACTATGTTTGTGCTTTGTTTGACTTACACCACCACGCTATGCAATTTCTACCAATACATGTAAGGTATAAGCCTAACCATATACTTCGGATTCACATCCAAGCTACCAGCATCCGGGCCATGAAGCGTCTAAATTTATCGCTAAGGAACGCTGCATTTCAACCGAGGTCAGTCCTGAAACTATAATCAATAAGACATTCACGCTGTTGGGAATGTCTGCGGTTAAAACGGAAGGTTCCAATCCTTCCAACGCTATGGGGATGGCTTGCTGTCCGCCGACGCGTCCCAACCACCCGCACAATCCAGCGATACTGTTGGTCGTTTTGTTGGCGAGCTCGGGTTTGTCAGGCTCTGTCTGTCCTGCATGTTGACAGGTTGGTTAAACTGTTTGATCCAGCTCGGGTGGTCTGTCTGTATCACAACCCCAAGACCAGCTGATGTGCAAGAAACCTTGGGTCGCCTAACCCAGTCGCAACCTCACATCGACCTACACGAGTTAGAAGAGGACTAAGCTCTTATCTGTTGCATAGTCACATAAGAGGAGATAGCAGCATCAATGGTTCCTCATGCGCGGCATACAGACAAGATGGCCCCGTATTAACGGATATTTACATGATGAAACAACATATGCAGTGGGGCGGTGTGTCCTTTGGGTCCCCAGAGGCAATCTGTGCAGTGCTGTCGAGTCCACTTGACGTGTGAAACGCGAAAACATAATCGTTCAGCTGTAGCGCCCTTTCGGTGCCTAGCTGCCATGCCACCCGAAGGAAGCACGAGGGCTGGGATACTGTCAGGTTGCCCAAGCCTAGACAGGGGAAGTCGAGTGGCGGAGGTCGGGTTCGAACCACGGACCTTCCGGTCAGTAAATTCGCGCTCTAACCACTTGAGCCATCTCGCGTATACTGTAATGAAACGTAGTGTGTGGACTGGATGGCCCGAAAATAGCTCTAACGACGCGGATCACGTAGAGGCGTGCAAAGCGCGGTGTTCGCGGGACGAGTTTTTGTGGGTATGTGAACAATAAGACCTATCATACTAAACAAGCTGCAAGGGTTTACCACACCGCCACGGCACCACCTTTGATTAACTAGGCTCACAGCAGCACCGGTAGCGCAGGACATGACCAATTATGAACAAACGAACGGTAGGTAACCGCATCGCGAAACACTTTAAGATCAGTTGAAGAACAAAGCTATTGTGGCAGCCTACGAGTAATTTTGAAAAAACTTTAACCTTGTTTTAACACTTGGGAAAGTCTGACACTTGACAGCCTGGCGAACTGCAACTCGCACAAGCCTGAAGATCTTTGAGAAACAGTGTGTCCTAATGCTCGAACGCGGTTGCGTCACCCAACACTACCGTACGACGCCGAGTACAACTTCAGGCAACTGGGGAAGGCGTACATACATGGGCAGAACTGGGTCTACCGGAAATCTGCGTATTCACTCCAAACTACCACGATCGACTGTCAGTCAACACACCCCTGTGAGCATTAGCCAACACTTGCCCAACTCTACCGTCACAATACATGACTAGTTAGTAATCCGATTACTAGTCAGCCGCCCAGCTATCCATTCTCACGTAAACGGTGCCGTAATAGGAACGCTCCTAAGAGCATCACCATGAGTATCTATGTGGAGGAAGTGCGGTTTCTCGCTGAAACTTGCAGGAATTGACGGATGAAGCCAGTCTTGGTGTAAAAGAAACAGTGCTTGACGTTCACTGTTACGCCAGAATGCTTGGATCCTCTAATGACTCTCAAAAGAACTCTGCGTGTTTGCCCACCGGCATCATTCATTCGGATTTACATGGGTTCAACGACCTGCGCACAGAAATACATATAGATTCACTTAAACTGCTTGCTGTTTAGCTAATTTACGCGGGCGTCGACCGGGTCGGCCACACTATACCGGTCGATCCGTTTCGGTTGCTAGCCAGCCAAACAAACAGGCCAAGAACATCCTCATGGTCAGTCTACAAGGGCGCATGCAGCGCTTCGAACGCAGGTACAGTTCATCTGGATGTACATTATCATCGTCATCATCCCCATCCACAACAATGAACCAGCAGGAAAAGTGGTTCCTGTCACGTAAATAAAATAAGACAACGTGATAGCATAAATTTAAATGATAGAGAAATGTAAGGAATTTGGTTTGAAATGGCAATAACGATGTTTTCCGTGAATTTTTTTACTAGGATTGCTTTCAGGAGACTTGTGGTACAGGTGGGGAAAAAGCAACACACTCGCAAATTAAACGCGAGAGACGGCACGTGCCGATGTCAAAAATAAGCGAAGGATGAGTTGATAGTATCAAAACTTCTCGTTAGCTGATCCGCTCAAATGAAAACTTTGTGTTCCTATTTCGATCAGTCGTACCTTCAACTGCTAACTTATCATGGTGGTCAGGTTCCAGTGTTGCGATGACTTCATGAACTACAATGAAGTAATCAGGTGAAAAACGCTTGAACAGAAAAAGTTTGGTAACGATCAGTAGATTTATTGCTGGGCAACGTTTTGCTTTTGGCACAAAAGCTTCTTCAGGCCAAGTGACTAGGTTACGAGGTTGGTGGAGATTTAAGGCCGAAGGAGAACCAATAAGCTAAGTCAAGATAAACTTGTGTTAGGTGTTGGCCAAGGGATTCAGCTTTAGGGTGGGTCACCAATTGTTGACTTGGTGAGGAACACTAAATGGATTTGGGTCCAGCTGAGGGTCCATTTCTTCTGCTTCACGTGAACGTCGTGTGCACCTTTGGTCCGTCTGTGTGGATGAGCTAATAACACGATAGTTGTACAAGGAAGAGGGGTTCTGTGAATTTTGGTCGGGTTGGAATTTCCACCCCCTGTTTTTGCTAATTATTCTACGCACATTGTCAATCACACAATCACGTGTCAACTCGGTTTATCTAAGAGCGCTCTCCAGTTACATGCCCTCAATTCTATTCACGCCGTGATGCTTTCCACCGCCTCGGCTGTCAGTCGCTGTGGTGTGAATCACAATCCCCCGCCTTAAAACTACTACATTCTCCAGATCTAAAGCTGTACCGCCATCGCTGAGTCTTTGACCATCGTTTGGTATTCCTCTACACAACCGAGAAACCGGTGTTGCTCAAAAACCTGCCGTGAAGTCAGACTTCGACGCTTTGTTCCCTGGGTGAATGAGGAATCGTGCTCAGACATCTAGCCACTAACAACCCTTGCACGAGACTCCGCGGGCCTAGTAGTAAAGTCAGTTGACCACAGTTGCACAAACCGATGCGCCACGACAACATGGATCTTTCCTGCGAAGGATCACATGCCACCTTGTCATATTTCCGTCCAAATGACTCAGATATATCACAATTAGACTGAGGTATAACTTTAACCAATTTAGGTTATTGCACCGTATTATATATTATATATATATTATATTATATATATTATTATATTATATATATTATATATTATATTATATATTATATATTATATTGCACCGAAATATTACCCATCACATCTTGGGAGGCATTTGCATCGGAGACAGTTTTAAGAAAGTCCCTTGTCAGTGATAAGAGATTGCAGTGGCTCGAT
>NW_008751967.1:407870-440136 GCF_000715545.1 Opisthorchis viverrini | reverse complement strand
ATGGCTGTAAATTTAGAAACTAACGAACACTTGATGACGAAGATGTTTGCATGTTCGAAAAGCATCATAAATTAGTTTTTCAAAATGGGGATTTATGTGATTTGAAAATTGCAAAATGTGATGCACTTTTTCCTGAGCAGAAACTAACTGTGTGGAAAAGGTATTTTCAGAAAGAGATGATAGGTTGTACAGTAGTGTGTAAAATCAACTTGTCCTTTCGTATTATTTTGAAGGGGAAAGACTTTCTCCGCAAGGGGGTTTATCAGCAACCACAAACTAAACAGTAACAAACTTTTAAACAGTAAATTATGCGACTCATAGACGTGAGAAAGCGCCTATAAAAACTGTGTCCTATGTCAGGCCACAGAAGTAGCATGTGTTGTTACAATATTAGTGCTTTAGATAAGTTGTGCCACCCTGAGCTGAAATAGATATAAGTGCTTTCCAGAAACTTGCTAAACATGCGGCTATTTTCCAACGACCGCAATTGGTTAGATAAAATCCCTTCATCTGCGCATTGTCGCACAAAAGATATATCCGTATGAATATCCAGGTTACATAAAGCGGAATGCAATAAGTCCATTCAGTTATATATATATATATTATATTATATATATTATTATATTATATATATTATATATTATATTATATATTATATATTATATTGCACCGAAATATTACCCATCACATCTTGGGAGGCATTTGCATCGGAGACAGTTTTAAGAAAGTCCCTTGTCAGTGATAAGAGATTGCAGTGGCTCGATTTTTTATACAGATTCATTGTGGAAAAACTGAAGCGAAATGAAAAGATATAGAACTTACCGATCCCAGATTAACCGGCCAGTGGAACACCCGAGGCGAGGGGAAAGCTGGAGGCAGTGAGAACAAATGTACGACTGATGATTTCAGATTCATTGTGGAAAAACTGAAGCGAAATGAAAAGATATATGACTTACCGATCCCAGATTAACCGGCCAGTGGAACACCCGAGGCGAGGGGAAAGCTGGAGGCAGTGAGAACAAATGTACGACCTGATGATTTCCTAGATGAAGGAAGCACTCACAGTATGGTAATCCACAGTCTTAGATAGGCTGAGACCTATATGGCAGGACATTCCATACTACTCGATATCTAAGTAGCATGATAATTATAAGCAGAAACTACTTCGAATCATTTAGCGTGATATGAGACTGTTGAGCGCCTAAAATTAGCAAAAATTAGCAAAGAGTGCTACTCTGCGCAAATTCAGAACACACATGGAAACAATTTTAGTGTTAGTAGAAGCCTCTAGAAGCTGAGAACTGCTGTTTCTGAACTAAGCAAGATCAACGCATACGGTGGTACATATAAGGTTGTAAAGTGCAGTAAATTACAGAATAACTGTGAAAGTCTTCACAGGCAATGCTGTGACAATTTTATTGTCATCACTGCAGTGTCATGTCTGAGCTTCCGGCACCTAGAGCGCCACATAAGCTGTCTTTGGCGGATTGAGAGTAAAATTCCGTAAGGGGAGTAAATCAATACAATAAACAGTGAGCGGTGGAATTTCTCCTCGATGTTATTTCACAGATGCTGCCAAACGAACGGTATGAGGGCGATTACCCAGTAGAGACGCTTCCGCTCAATGGTTCAACACAATACCTACCCTCGCATATCCAGTTGCGGCGGTCTTTGCGTTACCAAAGGCGAGCAGCCGAATGCGGTAAGAGAGCGAGAGGGTAGTTAGTTCAATTACAGTGCTTGCATCGTACATTGTTGTCTATGACGGAAAACATATAGCAAAGGGAATCCAACGTACGAGGAAAACCCCATTGCTGACCCGCTTGCACAAGAGTAAGTATACTGGAGGCAGATAAGCAGACCAGTCATTCGGATTTGAAAACAGACTTCGAGAGTATCAGGGTTGTTAGTGAAGTCACAAAGAAGCTGCAACTGATCGTGATACAGTGTGAACAAAGTGGCTGGTCCAAGGACTGGGACCTGAGGAGAGTGTTCACTTTGATGTGGAGTAGGGTAGAAGAGAAAGGGAACACAGTGACGAACATAAATATTTTCGGGATCTCGTCATCAGGTCAGTACATATCTAATAGGTAAAATAGGAGCGAGGATTGGTTAGTGAAATGCAAAACGTGGAGACACGAACGATTGGTTTTCTGTAGAATCTAGTTGGATGCTGTGAGACAGTCAAAAGGACCGTCGAGTGACTTGGCCGGTTGATTCGTGTCACACGGCCAAGGCAGACTCAGCGTTCGTACGAAACGTTTTTGACAGTACAGTACTTGGTTTCGCAAGCGTATAGCGACTGCCTCGGCTGTAGTCAAGCAACGCCGTTGAATAGATACTGGCAGTCTATTTGGCACACGGTAAATGACATTAAGTGACTCATTTGGCATGACTACGTGCCCGGTGTCAATTAGGTGGGACGCAATAGAGATTCTGGCTGAACTGTTGAGGTTAATGGTATTCCAATACGAGAGGCGCTCGTGTATTCTCTTAGAAAGTTACCGTGTCGTGTGCCCAACATGCTCCGCTGAACAACAGCAGGCGAAAGAATACACAACCATATTCTGGGTGAGGACTGGCATCTTGTCTTTGAGGTTTAAGTTGAGCAAAGGGTTGGTTGTAAACCTAGACTATCGAGTTCCAGGTGGAAACGTCCGTTTATAACCAAGAATATGTCCAGCCGACCTATCCAACCGCCTATCATGACCATTGGAAAGAAGCCAATATACTTGAGTTTACAGTATAGAGGCGATTTGTTGGCGGATATAGTCAATCGCCGCTTGCATTTTTCGGATTGTTCTGAGAAAGTCGGTCATCATAGTCGATCGCCATAGGTAGCCAATTACAACAGACGCTGCTGAAACAGTCGATTTTGCGAGTAGTATTGATGACAAAAGTTCTACATGTCTGAAAATACCAGAATAGCCGATCATGCACGCATCATCGATCAAGGTTGAGACAGGAAAAGCAACGTTTGAGACCGTAGGTATTTAATTAGAGTACTCAATGCCCACGGATTCAAGGGCAAAGTGAGCCACGGTTTCCAGCTATATGAATCTGGTTCGCAACACTGTGCGGTGAATCATTTAATGCGGAATGCGCTCAATAGTACAGTGACTGTAATTTTACTCTGCAAAATCCCGTCTGGTGCTTCCAAAGATAATACCTGGGAAAATGTGATTAGATGGCACGGGATAGGAAACAACAAACAGGATTGAAGCGTTCTACCGTATGTTCCAGAGGTGTTACGCATCCGAAGGAACAGGACCAAGGCGGACCTCTACTGAAGCAGTCAAACGAAGCATATGATCAGATTTAATCAGTGTGTGCAGTCGACATGCGCATGCGGTCTCAGCAACCACCTAATGCACACGATCAGATACTGGTTGATTAGCATGACTAAAAGGCTGGACAATTTTGTCCGCCAGCAAATCAGTTATGCCTGCACAGTGGTGCCCAAAAGTCACTCGTCTACGGATTGATAAGCTTATGCGCATGTATTTGGATTCCCAGGTTCGATCCCCATGGGTACAAAAAGTGACTGCTCTTCATGATAACGCGGACTTGTTGACTGACAATTTAAGATGTAAAAGACACTTCAAATTACACATTACACACATTACAGATTAACTGATGAGAATCAATCTCACCTTGATACGCACGCCCTCTTCGTGCGACTTCTCGGTAATCCTGGGATGCGTCTGATGAAGAGGACGAGGAAAGCGATGAGACGGTAGAAGTTGGAGAAACTGAGTGTGAATCACCTGCCAATGGTAGTTCATCGACTGCTGGTCCAAGATCAATGCACCAAGACTGCGGGCGTTGAGCTGCCTCACAGTGGTTGGAGATTTGGTTTTCATAAAGTTTGAGGCTGTCAGTCACTACAAAGTCTTTGGACCTCGAGGCGGCACGAGTGCAAGGCAACTGAACACGGAAGTATTGTTCTTGTTTTACCTGTTTCTTCGGCGGATGTAGTGCTTTCAAACTAGTTAGCGTAGGGTTGGGAGACGGTTTTCCACTGGAAGGCACAATTACTGGTGAAATTCCAAATACGTTATTGTGGCTACAACCAGGCGAGGACCGACGGCCAGATATCGAACAGTCTGGAGGCGGAGTTATTCTGGTTTGGTGGTGAGTACCATGACTTGTGGCAGAGCAACTGGCTTTTGCAGAACCTAGTCCTCCGGAGGATGGCGAATTTGGCATGATAGTATCGCTCTGCTGACCAACAAAAATAAATGATCCACTACGATCTAGCGAGGAACCCGTTCTCGATGAACGAGTAATACCACTAGCTGTCCGTCTACTTGGCCGCACATCAAGTTTAATTGTATGACTTTGAAGGCTCTCACACGAACCTGATGAATGTAAAATATATGCTTGCCTTCTATCTGCAACGTTAGACGCAACGAGTCGAAGCTCACGAGCATTTGAAGTACTCACCACGAAGCCACATCCTTTGGACGCCGAAATACGCACGGCAGTTTGGCCGATCGCAACTTCTGACTCGACTGGGGGTAGTGGTGGACGAGCACTTGAGATGCTGTTCGTGCGATAAAAAACGCACCTAGAACAAGATGTAGACTGAGCAGGATGGTTAGACGTCGCGGTATGTACCTGGTTGATACAAGGCGGACAGACTGCAGTATCAACTACGGCAAATGGGACAGCTGACACAGAACCCGAGTGAGGGGTAAAGAATACGGAATCAACCGCGATCGGTACTCTCGTGGTAAACCCTGACGGGGGAGCAATTCCACTAGTATGAACGGCCTGCGTGCCGATGCACGCGCTAAAGCGCCGACTGGGGTCGTTCCATCTGGATGTGACCGCCTCATTCAATGATGGCGTGTGGACGCGCTCCGGTGAGTCACGCATAGAGAGCGTGCTACCTGGCCAACCAACAGCATCGTGGCTAGCTCCACCAATCGTTGTCGCAACGGTCTTTGTTGGAGGGGGTAGAGCGAAGGCAGTTATTGATCCGCCATCGCGTCTAACAATTAAGCTGTCGCGCGCCAAATGACGACCTGGCCAATCAGAATATACTTGGTCTGCTGGGTGGGTACGGCAGATGGTATCGTATCCAACGTTTACCTCCAGCGATCGACGTCTGACTATGAAGTCTTTTAGGTTTCCTTCAGTTTGTTTTGGACTGCCCGCTTCCTCTTGGCTGCTACAAGACAGCTGTAAGATCACAGGTCTGAAGGTATGCGTAATTTCAGATTCCGAAGATAACTTTCCACCTTTAGAATTAGGCTTTCCAACGCTGATTTGGTGGACGGATCTCGTTACTCCAACTCTCTGGTTTTCCGTTTGGGACATCTATTGTGATTTCATGTGTGATGTATATCCAAGATTAAAGGTCATACGATCTGCGCAGGTGCTTCTCCCCATCTTCCAAGATCGGCACTGTCCCTGTACCCGCTCCATTCAATTAAAATAGTGTGCCTAATTCTAACCCACGCACCTCGGGTTTTCCATTCCACTTCATCGACCACCTGCGATGTATAGCGGACAGGCAGGCAGCCCACTCACAGCCGTTCGTCCTTCTTCCAATAGGAAAGCACAGCTGCTGGCACTGATTTGCAAGTGCACATCAAAGGTGGAAAGCAAGGAAGAAAGAGTGGGATATCGTGGTGACCAGGGCAGACAGAGTTAAAAGTTGATTTACAGTCTGCAGTGATCGGTTAAGCGCGAGAGATGGGAATACCGATGAGGTACCCTTCAGTTTTTTTAGCTATTCTTGTCATGTTGGCTCCACTCTTTTATTTGCCGCAAGGTGAAAAGTGCACCAGGTTTATCACATTTGCAGTGCATAGTTGCGCTACAGAACCAAGGCTGTCTGGACTGACAGTTAGCAGTTAAGACTCACTGAGGACTCGGAACGACATAGAAGCATCATCATAAAATTTCTGCAGTACAATTTCTACTTCTCAAACTTCACGAAAACCAGCTGGCGCCAAATCTAAGGGAGAACTGTATTACGGTGTCACATATATGAATTTCTCAACCATCATGAGTTTATCGGGGTTTCGTACTGAAAATTAGAGGAGAGATGAGATGAGTGTACAGAATGTGGAAGTCAGATAAATGGAGTACGGAATTTCGTTTTTGTCCAGTGTATTAAATCCATGCCCACGTAGGCAAAGGGATTATGATGAGGCACGAGTTTGGGACTAATGCAGTAGGAAGGACAGTTTTCGAGGCTACAGATATTGGGTAAGGGCCGTCTTGGTCCGTCGCTTCATTTCTACAGCAGAGTTACCTGCCAGCCCGAAGAATCAGTGCCGCATACAATTGTCGCGGACTCAACCACTGGTCGATCGATTCCCTTATCGTGAACCTCATCCAAACGAAACTAACTAATCACCTGGTTTTTCTTGAATGTCTAACTTCGTCGGAGTCAAAAGAAGCTTAGTGAAACGCACATCTCCAGTTATAAAACGAGGCAGGTGAGTGCATTCGTTTGGGCACGGGAGATAGTGAAAAAAGGATAGAGGTAGTTTGTATGTGGTCGAATAACGCTGGATTAGGATTTGGAATGACCTGGACGGAGTCTTAAGTTTACATGTTACAAGTTTTGATTCTGAAGTCGTGTATTTCCTGAAAATCGAACCTTTGTTCTGGCAAAAATGTGCGAAAAAGCGCTTGAATACTGATCGAGATTTTGTGTTTAGCGAAGTGGGAAGCAGAATCTTGTTGTGCAATGACACAAATCCGGTTAATTTTGCAAAGAAATTCGATCGTTGTGATTAGGTTGCTATTTTATTGGAATCAGTTTGGTTCGCAAGCACCAGGTTTCATAACCGCATCAGACTGTACGATTGTAGAAAGTGGTGGGACATCTGTGGTTACGACCAGTACATACATGTTCGATGGCAGAATATGGCGCACGTTCATTACCTAATAGCTGACCTCAAGTACGAAACAAATGAGTGAATAAATATGCATTATGCTGGAGCAAGTAACTCCAAATAGTCTTTGTAGTAAAGTTTAGGTTAAAGGATGCTCACGGGAAATGCTAACCGCTAAATGGCCGCTTGGAACTAGCTGTTTCAAACATTCTGGTGAGTGTTTAGAGCTTTACGAGGCAAATGGGGAAATTTGTTAAGAATATGCACTCCGCTTTTTCAATAGTAAGCAAAAATTTGCGATCAAACCATGCCGCAGTAGAGTCCGTGCGATTCATTTTTTATTGCGAAATACTTGTATGAAACCATCCATTGCGCAAATGAATATACGATGGGAAACCATACTTAAACTTTCACAACCGTTGGTTTTCCGAAAATTTCCGTATGCTCACATGTTTCCTCACTGCGAGTATGCGACTCGTACTCAGTAACCCCAATACCTTGGGCATGGAAATTTTAAGTTGTGGTATTTCACTCTGTAGGCGAAACCAATCTATATTGAAAATCCGAGTGCTTCTCTGCTTTTCAACGCATTTACAGGGTGAAATCTACACCTAAATTCCCAAATCTCACACCACCAACAACTTATGACTATCCACGCTTCGCCTCTAAACCGTTGACGTGACGCTTTCTGGTATATGTTGCAGAATGCCAAATTAAACGAACAACTTCCATGCACCAAACGGAGACGGATCTCAATTCCTCGCTTCAGAGCAGATTCTGAACTCATTAACAAACGATATTTTGACAGGATGACACACACTTGTCTCAGACCATAAAGCAAAAGTAGAGGGTTTGAAATGAAAACGTTTTTACAACGACGGTCTGTTGACATGCCGTTTTCTTCTGACTACTGCTTCTTGTGCAGCTATTTACTCAACTAATTATTCAGCTACAGCTTTGCGGAGTGCAAGCGGTGTTATTTGATATGCCCGTGTGCATGACTCAACCCAGACTGAAATACAAAACAGATAGCTAGGATCTATGTGTCGTGCCAGGTAGTCGTAAATAGACTCAACATCCCAAAAACCCAAACTGCTCTGCAGATATAAGCGAACTTTGAGGCTCGAAAACTAAAAATCGTGAAGAGGGGTCGTTATTGACCAGGCTGACAAGGTATCGACAAAACGTTTCCATGGGACATGGACCACCATTAGCGTCAAATTTCATGCCCTTAACTAGCTTCAACTCTTAATTCCCGATTGGCTTGACGGTCTTGTTGGCACCGAATTTGTCGCTCGTGCTGTGACTCACTGAATTCCACAAATTTCAACGCTAGATTTTTCGGCTTTTATACAACTTTTGTTTTTCAAATAATTGTGTTCATCTCTAATCAGTTTCCTACAGTTCATTGATCTTTCTCCCGAAACGAACAAACTTTTTACTCAAGTAGCAAAATACGAAGAAAGGGGGCCTTAATTCTGAGATGAGTGAAGTATATCCTGGGTCACCGAATAAAACCAAGATGTTGTCTTAAGGAGGGTCGTTGCATGGCTGAGTAAGAGCATTTGCACCAGTCAAATGGCGATACGTATGTGTGCCGTGACGACCCCTATGGTAATCATAGTCCTGGTAGGTAATTTTCTGCTCTCATTATACGGTGCGTTAGGTACTTCTGTATTTGAAAATACCTCTGGGCTTTCATAACATTCACTTCTCAACTGTCCAGACGAAGGGCACAAAAGAACAACGACAACAACATGTGAAATCCATGCAAATTCCTCAAGTGGTTCTAGTATCTATCCAGTTTACTGGACGTACTGATTGTTCTGGGAATTAAACGGACCACTCAGTTTGTGTACGCATGAGTTCCATGAAATGCGAAGTGCACCCAGTGTAGGTTTTGCGTATCACTTTCATAGATTGAGAGTAATATCCTCACAATGGATTGCTTGTACTTGATCGAAAATCGCCGTACTCGCTGAATAGTACTTTTAGCATGCATCATTAATCATTTAATTACTTTGTTGAACTAATCGCATGCAGATGATAAGGGTACATCTATGGTCTGGCTTCTTAAGACGAAATGAAGACCAGATACAGCCTCGGACGAAGCACCACGAAGTGACTGAAGGTAGATTGCATGGAGCACAGTGTATTCCTACGCAGCACATATACATATATGTACACATACATACAATACCGTGCTTCTATACTATGAACGCTATACTTCCAGTATACAACCGCATATCGTAAAGGATGCCGGCACTCATTCACATATAGCTAGTTGGCTTATCAACCTGCCTAATGGCAGGTTGTTTCCATAAAATTAGATGGGCTGCCAAGTAGTGTAACAAAAGTGAATACCGGGAAGCGAGTAGTAATCTTGGTCCACGTGGCCAGTCTGAATTGATTCACCTAATGCAGAGATTCATAAATTGGCTGAGAAAACAAGATTTGTATTCCTATGATTCTGGAGGACTTAGGAGTCTGCGTTTTACTGTATGAAAGTTCAAGCTTAAACGACTTGCTTCGTCAGGTCCCATCTGCCACGGTTTCGCGAAATCCCCCGCTGCGCTGATTTTTAACATGCTACTAGTAGTCCGTTAGTAGGTGGGAAAGTTGCTGCATCCAGGTGCACTGCATGGGCTCCGTCCCGACTGGAACAATGAATGAGGAACACTTGGATCGAAAATGATACTGGAGATTGATTTGTATCACAGTCGCCTTAACCGTAAAGTACGGAACCTTTTGGAAAAAGGCAGTGTTGTACCACATTAATAATTGTGGCTTCAGGATAGTCACCAAGAGTTGGTATCTCGATGGCAAACGAATTGAATGAAAACATCTTCCTGATAACTAGACGCAAATGACTGACTGTAGGTTACCTTCATTTTAACATTGGAATCATCCAAACCAACGGGTAAAAACGAATCTTGCTGAACATTACTGACCTACGTGTTCCATTTAGAAGCGTTTCCATGGGTTGGTTTCCTACAATCAATAGGCAATATCCTGGAGGACTAACTCATAATCAACTGTTTCACAGGGCGTACACAGAGTTTGAGAGTATGGGCTGGAAAAGAAACCCACCAAACTGCAAATATTTCATACCAGACCAAAGAAACTCAATTATGGAATCGAAGGTCGCGCTGGTCCAGCGTTAATGTTACGTAATATGGAAAGATAGAACAATATTTCACAAGAATATCAAGAGATTGATAGAAATTCTTGAAAGATAGTGGTCCATCGTTTAACGAAATCAGTACATGCAGTAAAAACTCCGGAGAATAAGGGAATGAAACAGGTGGGCATCAGATAAACGCTGAATACAGTGGATTCACTGATGCGGAATCCAACATACCACTTGTGTGCTACACACTACAAATTAAGATGTTAGTGTTACATCGTAACGAAACATCGATGAGAAGCGCTGGGACACCATCAATATGCATGAGTCGACGTGCGACAACAGTATAGTTAGTCGTGTCGAGGCCACCCCGAAGTTCACGGAGGAGTTGCTTCTGCAGCAGAGAACAAAATTGAAATTGTGGTCAACAGAAATGGAAGGTAACCCACCAGAATTTTAAGAATGTTTTCTTAGAGAATCGTTGTAGATTTTTTAACAATGTACTTCAGAGAAGCACACCCGACGATAAATGGAAAAATAAGACTCGATCTAAACGAGTGAACAATAATCATCATAACTGACCAAAACACTAGGGAACACTGGTGTTCATCTGAATAAAGGAAAGGAAAAAATATGGCAGGCAGAAGGACCCAGGGCCAGCCCACAACAAACATCCTGGATAGAAGCCGACAGCGTGAGCTCCACTGAAATCAATTAACCGCCATGTAGTTCAGCGTCTCAGGTCACCATCTTGAAAGGTGAACAGCAACAAGACCCAAACTTTTCGCAACACTCTTTATTCCCTTCTTCAATGTCGAATTCTGTTCATGTCTAGGTTTCTGCCAGTCTGAGTTGGGGGAAGAAAGCAACGCTCTTATCGACAGGAAATAAATCAGCATGAGAACTCTTGAAAACCCTCAAAGCCGTTGAATGCTCCAAGTTCACTGTCCATGGCTACGTTGCCGTTGAGAATCCGTTTGAGCAACTGCAGGTGGCCAACTGGATTGATCTTGAAAGTGTTCAACCTAACAATTCAGGGCTATTCTCTCTTTAGAGATAAGTAAGCTTTTTTGATCCATCAAACTTCTTGATTCATGCTAATGCACTTTCTAACCTCAAGTCTGACAGTTCGTTGAGTGGCATTGTACTGCTGATCAGGAGGAATATGTGGCCGAGCGCTGAACAATCCTAGTGTTCTTTGAGATCCAGTTGGTTGCGCTGCTCCACAAGCGGAGCGCCCACCATCTTGCGGGGTTGCAGATAGTACTTCCCAGTAAGAGTCAGCATCGGAAGATATCTTCTCCGAAAGTGACTTCGGTGGGTGGTTTTGGTACGCTTCCTCCAAATTAGGGTCCAAGTGTCTCTCAAAGATCAGGTCATGTGTGCGCATCATGAAGATGCGAATTGCCACGGAAATGGTTGGTAAGGGCGAGTGGGTGTTATGATCAAACTTTTAACAACTCATACTCATCCGATAGAAATCTACCGATGGAGGACACTATTGTCCCAGTTGTTCTCATGAAACGGCTTGATGATGGCCTTTGTTAGCATTGTTGCGCGGTTTTTCAGTCCCATGGCTTCTGGGTTCAACATAGCGACTCGAGTGTTGTCATGCTTGTGGGTTACAGTGAGCTGTGTTGGTCAATGGCGTGCGAAATCAGTCGGTTGCGTACGCGACACTCAATGAACATACCAAAGACTACTGTCCTGATCGGCTAGCAGGTATCAGTAGCCATGGTGAAATCGATATGTTAGGTGATATGCCTACTGTAGAACCAAGCATAGTCACAATAAATGTAACAAAAAACCATCCGTCCACGACATCAATGCTACGGAACCTCAAGTTCAATTCAGTTCAGTTCAGATAAGACCCCGCATTCAAGTCATAGGTTTTTATCATTGTAGCACGCTTTAGTTCAGACGTGATTCGGAGAAAAGGGTACGGTGAGACACCGTCGTTCACTAACGGGTAACGTCACGTCAACCCAAGGTGTCTAAGGTGGAAGGGAGGTAAACGAACCTTGAAGTTCTTGGCGTTTACTTCGTCAGTATTGGTTATTTAATATGATGCAACCACTCAGGTGAGCAACATGCCCACTAACTCTAGTGGTTCTGATGCTTCGGTAGTGCACTCACCGAGTCTCATAACAGCACTTTGAACTTTGTAGGGGGAAAGCATACACCAAATTACATGACAACACTGATTATATGGCTTACATTTTATATGAACGGAATTTGAACCAGATAACTTAATGTCACCCGCATACTCAAGGTCTTTGAGATCTTTCCGGGGAGAAGCTCACTCCAGAAGTAGAAGACATAGCGAGTTTTTTTATTAATTAATTCGACTGATAAGGAACAACCCTGATGATGAACATTAACGTCAGTGACGAGCTCAGGAAAATATTCTATGAACTCTCAGGTGCCCCGTGTTGTTGGGATGCAGGTATTTGAGACGTGTGATGAAGATGTTCGGAACACATTTGAATGGCTGACATCGTCACAACGCAGTACGATCAACTGAGATGGGGGTTGGTTTTTGTCTAGAAAAAAATATCGCCCCGCTATGTGTGGCGGCGTTCGGAATGCATTCATCACCTAAATGGAATCGTACATGGTTTTCACGACTAATGCTGGTGAGCACTGACTACCGGCCTAGGAGGATACCTGTTGAAAACTTAGAGGAGATGGTTTTTAGACTGATACTTATACGATTCTCACACACAAATCTAGAACTTTTTTAAAAGATAAGGACAGTGGATACCTAGCAGTTGTTTGGTAGTTCACTGAGCTACCAAATGCTTCACATAAGATTTTCATTTTGTGAAACAGTCCTTCACCTGCACCCTCAAACAAGACAGGGGAAGGCAAACAAGACCGCGTACTTTGTTCCTCATTAAAAGTTTGATTTCATTGTCTTCGTATTCTGCTAAAACTGAGCGATTCACGTTCGACTGTGAAGCTGGTGAGGTGCTGCCAGTTATGCCTAGGCACAAGAGACCAGTTAAACCGTTCTCCGAACTGTTCCGCTTATCAAAGCAGCACCCGGGACAAAATATTCAGTCATCCTTCTCTGACCGATGGCTTTCTTGGCCCAGCATTAAGGATAGTTCGGGAGGAGATCGACCGTGGTAATTTCTACTGTTTGGATTTCTCTTAGCCATCTCTCCTATCGATCAGTCTTCAGATTTCGGCTCAAACGCCGTTTCAGAGATCCTGCTGCATCGTTCTCAGTCAGAGACATGGACCGGTCGAACTGGGCTGCGGTTATGTTCTGTGACGCATAGAGTCAAACGCCGATTTCATACCGTTGCAGCACGAAGTTCGCAGGGATTCTGCCAGACCAAGCCTCCTCAGATCTCATATTCGACATAATACCACTGAGACCACAGGGCATCGAATATGAATCCCCCGATACGCGGCGATTAAACCGTTAGTGAGTGGAGCCGCGCTGGACTGTGTTCAGAGGTATCATCGTAGTATGAGTGCTTCGGAGGCACAGAACACATCAATTTCGAGGGAAAAGTATCTAAGTGAAGTCTGGTAGCCTATGTGACAAAGTGTGTGGGTATTAAACGCTACTACTACGTTGGAAAGATGCCTTGCTTTTAGTAGTGATTTTTCTGGGTATATCGAAAAAACTGACACTGAATTTAGATGTTTAAAAGCAGACATAATAGCAGGTGCAGTTAGCAGAGTTGAAACCGATAAATTAAAGAAAAGCCTCTACTTCTACGCTGATTGATCAGGTTGTCCAGAGTAAAGAGCCTTTGAGCCCTCTATTCTGCAAGGCGTGGCGTTGAAACCAGTTAGTCGTTCCTTGGGATTCGCTGCTTAAACTTGCTTTGAGCTGTTTAATTGGTCGTCCTCAGATTTTTCATCACATTATGTATGGTATAGGGTTAAACATACTACCTCTGATATAAAGACTTAACATATTTGTCATATCCCAGGTGTCAGCGTAAATCAACGATGGGACTGACGGAGTGCACAGATGGTTTTCTAAACTGAATAGACAGTGCTCTGGTTTGGATTATTAGAATAATCAGGCTGAATTCGTGATGAAGAAGGAACTCAACAGAGCATCGTTCAGCTGTAGCACCCTCTCGGTGCCTAAGTTCCATGCTTCCAGAAGGAAGCACGAGGGCTGAGATGCTGCCAAGCCTAGACAGGAAAAGTCAAGAGGCATAGGTCGGGTCTGAAACACGGACCATGCGGTCAGTAAATTCCCGCTCTAACCACTGAGCATAGGTCTGAAAGTAGAATTATTATCTCATACTACAGCAGGATGAGGCAGAACATGCCTGCTATAAACGTTTATACAGTAGACCACACCAGTGCGGTACCATTCGCTCTTAAGTGGCATTCGAAGGCAGAATAATCCACCTTTCCAACCCAAGGGTGCGCCTACGGTTTATAAGATGAACGTATTGTTCTCATTCAAAATGCGTAATGTTGTCAAACTATCCCAACCATCTTTTCAATATTTACCTAGTCAAACAAGATGAAAAGACCCGATTGTACTGGTTAACTCATGGATAACCTGGAAAGATGAGCTGAGACCTGGTGCGTCCGTATCTGCAGAAAATATAGGAGGAAAAGTTCTGCGGTTTTATTATTTTCTGACAACAGTTTAACCCTTACAGTGGTTACCTTCAACAGATTTAGTTTAGTTGAGCGGTACCTTGTGACTTATTTTCAAAAGAACTGCACGATCTGCATTTTATTTTGGAGGGACAAGAACACCTCACTTCTCATGACTTGATCAGCTAAGTACCTGATATCCAGATGGATCGGTAGTTGAGGCGCGAAACTATTGGTCGGAAGGTGTATTGAAAACCCAACCCCAACTTTTCGATCAGCCCCAATTAAGTTTGCACAATGTAATAGTACTGAATCTTTCGTGAATTTTTCAAGCTGCACGAACACTGAAAGGGTGTTACGGCTAATTTTTATTATTCATCTGAGTACCTAGATCGTTACAAGTGAATCAAGGCCGCAAACCCGAGCAATTAAGCGATTCGGTTTAGCAATACTTTGTAGTGTTTTCAACGTCGACTGGACCCAGAACCATCAGACCCACAATCCGGGACACATGTAATACTCCATAACAATACACGTAGGGTTTAGGACCAATCCTCTGTATAGGAAGTTTAGTTAAGCCTTTAATTCAATCCCAGGAAATCACACCAATCGTAAGCCATAGGCTTTGTCTTGGTTTTCGAAGGTCCTGGTACACGCAACTTCTCTGACATCAAACCGTTTATAAAACTGACCGAAACTCCTAGAAAAGGCCACTTCACGCCTTTCTTGGATGCTGGACGGTTAGTCCCCAAGTTCTTACCAACTTTATTTCGTAATGAGCTGTTGAAAAGTTCTCGATAATTTTGTAAATAGTATAATATAAAAAATGCTCCGGTATCTTAAATATCGTTCTGCTTAAAGCATTGGATGGCCTTCCTGCAGTACATCTGGTTAGAGAATCTGACAAACAAGATTTCGTTAACACAGTTCTAATTTGCAGATAAATATTTGACTCCACAAACGATCAGCATCATATGAAGGAAAAATCCTTTAATTCGACAGTCAGTTAATTTACGCATGGACGTCCACAAGAGGACAGAACTAAAAGTAATGACTCGCTTAAGGTGAGTCAAAAATGAATACCAGAGATGCGGATACTGTCAGATTAATACAAAGTGGCCGAATGTGTTTGGACGCATATCCTAAACAATACTACACAGAACGGTTCTGAAAGTTGAGGTTTTCAGGTGCAGAGCAGGAAACAGGTACAACGCCAATGTGACGAAAATTTTACGCTTGCCGCTATTCGGGTACCAAGTCACAGCTAAAAAGAATCGCGCAGACGGGTTTCGGAAAGGTCTAAAAGTACTGGCATGACGCGGCCAGGCACACGCATTATTCAAACACTACCAAGCGACTTGGAGTAGGCCTATTTCACACAAGTGGATTGTTTTCACCATGAGCTCATGTGCTCAATATAGAGATAAAAGTGGGTCAGAAATGCTGTCAACTCGCTTTATCTTTTTGCTAGGTCGAGCCAAACACATGGAACACATGTGATCACAACACTGCTTGAGTCTTTTGGGGTTCAGTTGAGCATATCAACAAAATAATTACGTCGTGCAAAAGTCACTGGGCGCTGGCAAGCAATGAAACACAAAAAGAGGGCTTTCTAATATAGACATCATACAAGGATTAGTGTACAACGATCAACTAACCACTTCTGGATTTGAGTATGTCTTCACATCACGACTGTGTCTGATATCGTTGTGTATGATACGAAAAGCTTTGAAGCCGTAGGTTACGTTTGAGGGTGTATTGATCTGGAGTAAAGTAAGAGTAAAGAGTCTGCTGTATAGCTGAAGGGTGAAGGTCGTCTGCGATAGGTTGGTGAAAGAAAATGCGGTAAAAGGATTCATTCAAAATTCTAGACTGGAAACAAAAAAGCTAAGATCCCTCAAAGATCCCAGATTTTTAAAAGCACCACACTCAACACGATCCGATCTAAGGCAACTGTTTTTTGTGAGAAGGCAGGTTTCGAGTACTTTCGTATCACCACTGGTGAATGGCGTCTCAGTTCTGTCCACTCAGATAATATATATACCAATAGTGTTCAGGACTGTGGCAGAATAAGCGTTGTTCATTTGGTAATCAGAGTTCCAGATGTTGCCGCGCGCTATTCCAATCAAAGGGACTTCGATTAAGGCTGTAACGAATTAAAACGTTTAAAATACATGAAGTACAATCGTACTTCGTACTTTGACACAATTTTACCGACCCCCTGTTGAGCGACTGGTCCAATATGTCGTGCGTTAGTTTTTCGGATGCTTGATTTAGCTGTGTTAAAATTACACCTAAAAGCGCACAACGTATGTTAACGCAGAAAACTCAGAAACACTCAATAGAAGTGACTTCTTCGCTTGACCCGAAATGAACTAGAGGGTGAACTGTAAAGATCTCACTCCATCCTGGACACGACATAGGCAGCTTGTTGTTGATGAAATACATGGTAGGTTTCTTTAATAAAAACTAGGGGACGTACACAACCAACGAAGTGCACTGCGAGATACAGTAAATTTCCAATTAATGTTGACTCTAGTCAACAAGTACGTTGATGCTCAAGTTTTCTCGGATACGCAACAGCCACTTTGACCCATTTTGTCTCAAGTCATTTTTCATCATAATTGCCACCATCACCATCATCATCTTTTTCATTCTCCAACTGTAAAAACCGCACACTTTCCGTTAGGAGGTTACAGATGTCACAGTTTCATTCGCCGATGGTTTAGGGAGGTGAGGTAAAACTGAAACTTGCCGTAATTCTATTCCTCTTATGTAGCCCGGGATCTTGTCGATAGGTCTCTGGTGATAAATCAGCAAGAGTAGTGATTTTTCAACATTGCATGAATGACTGACCTTGAAGGTTAATGCATGCAAGTGACGAACTAAGAGTACGCACAGTAAATAAATTCATCTTTGGACGCTGGCATGCATTCGGTGTTTTGTTAGAATTCGTGAGGGACACTGAATGCACGCAATGAATTGATTAGTACAATCAACTAATTAAGTCACCAGTAAATCGCAATCAAGATTTCTTTCTGTAAGCGAAGCCCACTTGTGCCAAGGAGCACTGTACAGTATTTCCACACATAATGACCGTCATCAACAGTGCTCATCTAACGAATATACGGGAAGAACTGAACTAGCGACGTCCTAGCTAGTAGTCGAAGGTTAAGCCGTTTGGCCGCAAGCGGCTGACTTACAATCCAACTAACTCTCACTCATAGAGGATAAACAGCCACTCATCCTTCATTCACGGAATTCACATCACGGGGTCACGTGTCTGGAGTTCACAGCGTTCCTATTCATTTTCGCTAGCTTTGATATTTCCTCGAAAGTGAATATCCCCAAAAGACCACCCCACGAGAGTCCAGGCAAAATGAAATTGTATCATTTGGAAGGGCGCCCCCTCGTAGCTCCTTTAACGTGTCCGCTTCAGTTCCAGTATGCTATTTAATTTAGTAGAGCCATCTCGTCCCACTTTTACATATGACCGCATAAAATGTAAACCTTGACGAGTCAAGTACCAACTGAACCAGTTTTTGCCACTTTCTCAAGCGTGCTATGACACAGTCATGAGTGTACTTACTGAGAGACCCGAACGAAGAACTCGTAAACGGAATTCATCGTCTTCCCAGCCCCAGCCCCAAAATGAATTAGAAAATCCATTAACTTGATTAAAGTGCTCACGACGAATTACGACGACTCCACCAAAATAATTCTTCACCCAATAGTATCGAGGATGAATAGTGGCCGGAATAAGATGTACAGGACCCGTTTCAGGTGGCCATGAGTACGACAAGGCCGGATCAAGGGGAAGAAGATCAACGTCATGTAACACGAGGTAGTCAGTCTGGGGAAACAAATAGCGCTCGAAGCCAACTTGTTTATGTATTCCATCTGTGGTATACAGCTTCAAAAGAACACCTTTTGATTCGGCTTCCAGAGACTCCTGCACACCAACGTTCAGTAAAGCGGCTCTGTTGAATCTGAAGATGGTAAAACCAGAGTTTGCATCAGGAATAGGCGACGAACATCAGGTAAAGAAGTAACACTGAGAAAGAATAGACAGAAAATTGTGTAACCTAAGGGGCGTTTCTCAACAGTCACTAGCGACTAGGTGATAATACAAGGGCGTGAATTCCAGGGTTTGCGCGGGGATATGAAAGAACAGAAAACTTACTGTATGCCACAACAAATGTTCAGCACAATGTAGTCTATGAGGAACTACCGTAGGGCTTATACCATACCTACAGAAAAATCCGGGGACTACGCCTATCTTATAAGTCTCAGACAGGAAAATCTGGTGATGGAGTGTGGGCGGATTTCGATCAATCTTACCATACTAATTACAGAGACAAAAGTTTTGCTCTACTTCCGTTGACACGTAATAGATCAGTCTTCGTAAATCATCACCCGGAATAAATACGCCTTCTAATGCTCATCAGCGAATGATCATACGGTCATGCTTCAAGTGTCAGTGGGAAATTGGGAACTGCTAGCCATGCACGTTGTATTAATAAAAATTCGTTTATCAAGCAAAAAAACGACGCACTCTGACTATTGCTTAGTAATGAAAAATTTGATGAATGAGAAATGCACACACACCGACTAACACTATCGGGTTACCAATCTCGTACTTCTTACTTGACAGTGTGTGATGAGAGCTATCCTGGAATCCAGACAAACGGAGTCGAATAGTACCGTTGGGTGGGTATGGAGGTCTAAAGCAGCTATTCATTGACAGATACTCCGCAGCCTAGACCGGCATAGAACACCGTATGATTTCCCCGCATCAAGTAATCCTAGTGGCATCTGACAACAACCGCATGCTTGAGATACTAAGTTATGTTTCATGTACACTGTCTAATCCACCACACATGGGAATCAGAGTTCAGAGATTGAGCATCAACTTTATCTTCGTCTGGTAGAGTGGTAGAGGCTCATTTGTGTTAATGGCTTTACTGGAAGTACAGAAATCAACCTGAATAAAGCAGACGCATTGCAGTATTACTGAGAAATCTAAGACAATATAAAGTATGTTAGTCCGCCTATTAGTACCATGAAAAAGTCAAGGCTGTATTTGAGAGGGGATAATGGCACGGAGGATAACAATCCTGTTGGGAAGTCTGGTAATCGTGTGGCGGAATAATATGGGAAGCGATCGTGCACTCGTATCATGATACCACTGTCGAAGCCTGAACAACAGTATATTATATTGCCAGTGGCTTGCAATAGTTCAGCCATGCAGCGTAGTGAAACCAATAACGCACAAGACAGTAGGTGCTATAGAAACCAACCACCCGGTGAATGGCACTCATGACATGCAAGTGTGGTAACAGTTGGTAGTGTAAGGAATTTTGGATTTTCCAATTGAGAGTTCGTCCTGTAAACGAAGCCAATAAACGCTGAAAAACCGAGAAGCACTGCACGGCCGTGAATCATCAACAGTGTGAATCTCAAGAAACTCAAGGGAGTTTCGAACTCAAGATCTCCCGGCTAATAATTTGAATACTTAGCCGTTCGGATACAAACGGCTCGTCCTCAATGTGATCAGCTCGCCACTCACCCTTCAATCACAGAAATAACATCAAGTGGTCACAAGTGTCGACTGGCTCCTCGAGTGACGACCTATCAGATGGAAACGTATTCTTCCCACGAGCTACCTATAGATTGTTGGTGCTGTGAGGAAATTTTGTGATTTTTAGTGGAGATTTCGTGCCATAAGTCCTGTAAGCTGCAACCGAGACGCCGGACCGACCAAATCAGAAATCAGATGGAATCCTTGAAACTGAACTCGCGGGAGTCATATGTTGGTGTCAGGGACGTTGGATTCCTGGGAATAACTCAACAGATCATCTGGAACTTACTGGTATCCAAAGTTCCATGAAAATCAGGAAGGTCGCCGATTCTACGGGCCAGAGAAGCCAGCTACTGGTTGGACGTTCAAGCAGCCAATCAGCGACGAATGACGATGTTCGGGTGCTCAGACGTGACCTAGAAGCGATGCCAACTAATCACTCAACATCGACTGGACAGCCCCTATTCAAGGTTGAAGGTGCACTTTAAACACCACAAAACGAGTGCAATTTTGCACTCGCTTGTTCACAGTAAAGCTGTTGTGTTCTTGCTGGGTGCCTTTTCCGTCACTACGGTTCTGGATTAACGCATCTGTTCAGGTGACAGTCTAGTCAGTCCTGCCAGACAAATCGAACTTTTCCATGTAACGTCGATATGGCAAGAAACCTTTTAGATACTGTCACATTGCTCGACATTGTTGCGTGTCTCTCTGGATTTTATGGGTCACACGATCGAACAAACCTTCACGTCTATCGACCACAACAGTAACCGATGTGACAGAAACGGTAGTAAACAATGGACTGACGAGCCATTAGTATCTAGGAAGAAAAAACATCCAAGTACGCTTGCTTAACCTATTGGCATATTCATATTATTGTTTTGGGTCTTTCGGTGCGAGATGGTACCGTAATCTCCTGTTTGCTCTTACAACAGTATCGTTATGATTAAATCCAAAAATGTCATACCATCAGCGGAAGTGATTTTCAAGAACCTAGAAATGTCTGCCACAAGATATCCAATAAACAGACCAATTCTTCTGGTGACGTGGCTGGTCGCAAATTGGGTATGCCTTCCAGACCTCAGGCACTCATGTATGTTGTCTGATGCATCTTATAATGCACGGAAGTCGCTCAAACTTTGGTGCGCACGTGCAGATGAGTTGCATTTTCGAACGACATTTGGAGCATTTTTCAGTCTTAATTGACGGAAGGCCTGGTGTGATTTCCACCGTGGACTTCTGAAGTGTGGTCCATAGTGAGTGTAGAACCTGGTCCATTATGTGCTTCGATTATTCTGTCCGACCCAGGCTGCTGCGCAATCGCACTAATCGCCACAAAGCATCCGTTCTTTTCGTGTGTGCTGTCACGTAAAATATGAGTTGGATGTTTGAATGTAAAGGTCGCACGGATGGACCATCCGCCAAGTTAGGTTTACCTACCTTAAGAGGTTGTATGTATTTTCAAAATGAGGGACAAACATATTCCCAGTGAGGATCAGTGAGACATGATAGCGTGTTGTTGGTGCACGTCTGTGGAATCTGATCCCGTCAGTCCATATGCCTACGCATTGTTGAAAAGTGAAGCTGAGTGACAATGCGAAAAACGACACAATAACCAGGTTTAGAATGATTGACTGCAGCATAGGAAGGACACAAGTTGGTGTCCAAAGGATTGCAGTACAGAAGTGTGTGTTGTCTGAATGGTAAAATCACGATAGTTGCTTCGCATAGAGATTCGATTGGGGGTTGACAATGCCCCCTTTAAATCACTAGACGATCGCGCTAACAACCGGTATGTACGTACCAGTGTCGAGTGGTCTATCCGTTCTCAGTGAATATTTTGGTCACCAATGGGATCACCCAAATGTCCAGAAAAATATTTTGACCGATGGTGAACCACCTTAATATACAACTGAGTACCTCATCAAATAGAAACCAGAAGTATGAAGGAACAACTATATCGACAAACGGAAAGACAACTTACCGATGGGAAAGCTAATTATCACAGTGACCGTAAGGGGGATTGCACAAGTCAAACGAGCACCAAAACCATTTTACACGAATGTACCCACAACTATCATCGAATCTGAATATTTTACATTCGCCTTCCAGCTTGTGAAGGAGTCTCACAAGCTGGAAGTGGATCGCTGTCTGTTTATCGTGTTTGCCTAAGCCCCAACTGACTGTAGCTCCGACGCCGTTAGGTACAGGTTTTATGACGCCCTAAACGCCCCGCTGCGGCGAGCTAAAAACTCGGATGTAGAAGTAGTTGCCGGAGATTTGAATTCGCCAGTGGGTAGGTTAAGCGTATCTGATACTCAGTTAGGATTTCGACATGGATTGGACTCGGTAAGTACGGACAATGGTGAATAATCTGCTTCCGTTGTGTGCTGACCACAGGTTGTTTCTATGCAGCACCAACTTCCGAAATAGTCGGAGTCGTCTGCACGCGTGGTTTGCTCCAACGATAGGCCAGCCACGAACTTTGTTAAGAGGACTGCCTCTAAACGTGCCGGTGGCGAGCTCAACTCGATCACAGTGCCATCAGTTAAGGATGGCGCCGATCAATAACAGACAGCCGGTCAGTTTAGAGCACATATGTGGATTCTGACCACGCACTAGTCTGGAGTCACTTCCACCTTCGTTTTCCAAGGCCGCGTAAGGTGCGAAAAAATCACCTGGCAACTGAAAGACTGGCAGATTCGGATGTTGGCTGAACTGATCATAGTCGTCCGCCAGAGTCTCTTCCAAATGCTCCATTATATGTTAATTCATACTGGTACGAGACTGCCACCTCTTGGCATTGTGCTGTGAATTTCGCTTGTGACACGGCGCTACTAGGCTCACTCAAGCACTGGATATCAGACCGAAGAGTGGCACTGCTTAAATCTCGGAGAAATATCCCAGCCGATGCCGGACATAACTTGACGCGACGAATTATCGGACCTCAAGTGAAAGCGAGCGTGCGAACTGACCGTGAAGTCTGGTGGACACAGAAAGCCAAGGAAATGGAAGAGGCCCAGAAAGCCGGTAATGTCCGAAGGTTATTGCAGTTGATCCGTGCGACGGGCTCCCGGAAACCTCCTGTGAGCCAAACGATCAAGAACCAGAAGGAAGTAACCATCTTGAATAAAGAAGAACGCCTCGACCGGTGGGGCGAATGCTTGGGACAACAGTTATCGCGGCCATAAGCTGCCACTCATCTGGAGCGCACAGATGACGTAGAACCCTGGACGGTAACGTGGACGGACTCGTAGGTTTATGCCTGCATATGTTCCCTCAAGCGCCCCCAACCTTACGGTCCGGATGACCTCCCATCCACATTTTTCAAAGACGGCGTTGAAGTCCTCAATCAGAGCTTGTCTGACTTGTTCGCTTGCAGTTGGAAAGAGAAGACCGTCCAAGACAACTTGGAGGGTGGGATGAGTCGGTGATGGTGCCCATTTTCAAAAAATGAGCTCGTAGTGAGTGTGGTAACCACAAGTTGTAAGGATTCTGGTGGCACCACTTGTGCTTCGTCGCCTCACGGTGGCTTTTGAGATACTGACCCGAGAGCAGCGAGAGGAATTCCGGTCTGGTAGGGATTATGTTGACTATATCTTCACACTCCTTCAGGTGCTAGAACAACGCCATACGTACAAGCGACCCAAAATTCTAGTATTCCTGAATTTCGAAAGCGCATTCGACGCCGTTGATCGGTCTGTTCCTCTTGACGCCCTTGCCCACCAAGGAATGCACCGGAAGTTTGTGAACATAATAAGCTCTTTGTATTCTCGGACGTTTGGATGTGAAATCAAGAGACAAACGATGGAAGATCTTCAAAAACCCGGGTGTTCAAATATCCTGTGAAGAAAACCTTGTCCATCTGGAGTACGCAGAACATGTGGTCCTTGCCTTCGAAGAGGAGAAGGCGCAGGTGTTTTTTGATGAACCGACCAGTCATCACGTCCTTTGGTATGCACTTTGCACCCGCAAAGTGTAAGATCATGCTCGTGGACAAGCAGTCACTGAACACAACTCAGGGAGAGGCACTGGAAGTTGTGGAGCGTTTTATGTATCTTGGAAGTTTTATTAGTTCTGATTGTAGTGTGACAGATGAGGTGAATGCACGAATCTGCAAGGCTCGGGCCGCGTTCGCTAACTTGAGACACCTATGGCGTCAGAATGGTTTATTCCTGAATGTGAAGGGACGTGCATCAAACTAGTGTGGGTTGTATTTCTGTATGGCTGTGAGACTTTACTCGTTCGAGCAGCGGAACTGAGACGTCTTCAGGTGTTCGACAATCGTTGTCTCAGAACCATAGCTCGTATGGGTTGGTGTCTGCGAATCCGTAACGAGGCAGTTAGAAAGTGCGTTTTCGGTTGTGCAACGGGTACTTCCATTGAAGAATGTGTCCAGCACCAGAAGCTGCGTTGGTTGGGACATGTGTTGCGTATGGCGAAAATATTGCTGTTTTTCATGCCACACTAAGAGTGGCAAAAACGGAGGTGGCCAATCCTTGAGCTGGCAGAGGGGTATGAAAGAGATAACGAAACGTTTGGGTGCTGTCAGTGCTACTCGACCACCAGGAAGTGGGCTGCATGATTCAGTGTGCCTGGTTGGTGACGCTGCAAGATATGGCTGCTAATCGATGTCAATAGCGTTCGTGTTGTCAGTTTCCATCCAGTGTCTCGCAGTGAAGCGTTTCGGAATGATTATGGTAAGATAGTACTTAGTCGTTACTGTGTTCAAGTTCATTGTTTTCTTCATAGTAAGGCTTTCAAATAAGTCGTGGTTTTACGTCATGGTGTCATGCTGTCCATGATGATGATGATGATGATGATGAACACAGTCGATGTATGCAAATTTCTGTAGAATCACCCGGCATAACGCTCGATAGAAATGCATTCACTTAGGAATGTAACACATGCAATTTGACCTTAGGTCGACGTGATTTGGAAAGACCTTGTACAACCTCATTACTGGGGACGGATTTCTACCTTTGTTCGAGTTTTCCCAAATCACGTACACCCAAGATCAATGATGTTATCCGCCTAAGAGGTAGACTCGCAGAGGAAATTTGTTCCTACCGAGCGCTACTCGGAATTTTACGTCGTTATGAGCTCAAACCGACTGCACAAAACCTGAGACGAATGGTGATGTTGTCACAAACCTACTGGTTATGCATTAATTTACCTCGTCGTCAAATTATTGAGCCTCTATTTTCGAATCAAATTCTAAAAATGCAGTAAATCAGTTGCGTGAAAAAACAAAAGTCAAACAGACGAGAAAAACGAGAAATACATTTCCTGGAAAGAAAGTGCACTAAATTTCGCACCAAATTTGCTATCAACCTGTCCAACATGGCCATGAATAAACTACAGGAATCTCTATCCGTTGGAATAAAATTCCGCATACCACAGCGCACTGCTCAACGAATAAACATTCGGACGAGGTGCGAATATTTGTAAAAGTAGATCAAACCACTGGGGACCACATCCACTGATTGGTCGACCTGATTCATCAGTATGAATGGGCATCAATCAGGCAGTCCTGTTTACTCAGTAGAACAGTAAGTCCGACAACAGCAACAACTTCGGAACAATGACCAACTCGTTATCTCGCCACCGGATAAAGGATCTGACACAGTTCTACCAAACTGACAGATTACAGAGAGATGATGCACATCTTATCAGATACCACCGAGTTCTTGTTTGATAACGAGCAGATTGATGCGATACAGAAAAAGGGGCGCATAACCAGTAGTCATCCTAAAGAATTAAATATAGTTTCATAGACCAACACACTCAACTGTTTGAAACCAGCAGGTCTAACTAGGGCACGCGCGTACGGATGTCCAAAAACGCATGAATCTCCTGTGCCACTGCGTCCGATACCTTTCCTGTCCGGATCTCCTCACCATAGATCTAACCAATTGCCCGTTGACACAATTGAACCAGTGAGATCCAATTTGGCTGCTTATAGTCTCAAAGTCCTCCTTCAACAAACTACGTGAATTCCAATCCCATCCAAAAAGGATCCCGCTGTTTTACTCGCCAGAACAAATGCGATCTATCAACTCGATTGTATCTTCGGAGCTAGATACATCGATAAAACCCCGAATCACTTGAGAAATTAATAGGGAAGCAGTACTGAGGAGGCTTACCACAGCAGAGTTGTACTGTCCCAAATTCATCGCCGCTAAACATCTATAAGATAGTGGTTACACTGTAGAATCAACAATAGCTTTGAAAATGTAGTTACGGACTACAGACAATTGTTTTCAAGGAAAAGGGACCACGACTTTAGCACTGCTTGCATAACACATTGAGTACAATAATAATACTTCGATACTTGTGCGTTTGTATTAGCAACGTCAGATAACTATTCCATTTCATTCTACTCGTATGAGCGGCAACATCAGGGTTAGGTACGTTCAAAAAGACGGCCAACAAACGGTAAGAATTACTCGATTCGAAAACGATCGACATAAGTTCAAGATTCAAAAATAATAGATCGCTATGAAGCCATCTGCTTTAGATAGCACCTAGCAGTGATACGGTATGACTTGAGGTAAAGGTCACAACTCTGTAAACAAGACACCTAAAGGCGAATACTATTCATGGGAAGCGTTAAACAACAGTAAAACTTACCTGAAGGTATCAACCTGATTAACTACATAGAACGAATGTGATACGCCTTGACTGCTTAGAAACTCCGCTAGATGCGGTAACAGATTATGCAACTCCGTAAAACGTTCCCTAAACGGTATAATCACAGCTAAACGATGGCTGACAGGAGAAAAGTGAAGATTTAGGGGTGGCACACAAAGGCCAGACTTGACTGGGAGCAAAAATGGTGTTGAATTACAATCGAGATGTGATCCGGTGACACAGGTGAATCGATCAATTCTACTGAGGAAGTAAAAAAAGGTAATTGACAGTAGAAGCAACAGCAGCATATATCTTTTTCTCCAGCGCATCCGAAAATAATGAAGCTGCATTTGTGTGAGGGATTCCAAGCGTCAACTGGCCATACATTTGTCACCACGTAGATATCCATCATTTATTTTGTTTCGCTGGCCGTTATTCTTTTGTAGAGTAAGACCATGGCGACATGCTGAAGAAGGACGGTACATCCTGGGGACAAAAACCGAAGAAGCTGGGACGAATCAGGTTGTTGACGCTTCAGTTACGATTTGAAGAGAACAATCACTTCACTGGGTTAGCAACGGTCAGGATGATATGGTAAATGGTATTGCTACAACGAGAAATGAGAACAAATGATGTGGCAACTGAAAAGAAGTGGGCTGGAAGACGCAAAGGTTTATAAGTCTTGTGCAAAACAGTTACAAACGAGAGATTCGGTTGCTTTTAGTTGAGTCTACCGTCAAAATGAAATTCGTGTGCAAATGTGAGTATTCGGTGAAGCGATGACCTACTTCTTAGAAATCAAGTGTTCAACTGGAGAGGTGGCACAACGCTGTTCAGAGTCTAAATCCAGTATGATGGTTAGTCAACTTCAAATAACCATCAATGAGTATTGAGTCAAAACACAATGTCAAGCAGAGCCATCGATGAAGCGAGACATCATGAGGGTATACTTATATCGGCACGGTTGGTGGTGAATGACAACGTAGTGAACTTGTTAAGACATATTTTGCTGGTTGACATCTGCAGTGGATCCGTGCGTAGGCAGAAATCATGAGTAGAAAGAGTCTACCTACCTATGTATGTTGAGGCTAATGCAGAAATGCGACTGACTGCCGATATCCGCTCTTAGAAAGAGGTCTCAGTTCGAAAATCGAGAATCATACTGAGATGTTCTGCCTTATATGGGAATGAACTGCGCGAAAACGAACTTCAGCAATAATTACTTTGCAGAAGGTATACTGACGGACACAAACAATTTTACTGGTACAAGGAATCCTGTTTTTAAGGTCAGTAACCACAAAGTCGCAAATAAGGTGGAATACAACGAACGGTTTGGTTAAAACCACCTCCTCTCGCGCGATATAATTTCCTATGGTCCCTGTAGTTGGCAACACGCTCCGGACGTCTTACAACGGGGGAACCAGAACACTCAAGGAGACGTCAGTCTCAATCGCCTTAGAGTGTTGTCTGTGGTAATGTCAACCACATTGTATTGGACCTGGTCAACCATTTTCCTACGCACAAAACAGTCACTTGTGTCGGGAATTTCGATCCATCCATTTCCCAACCGCACTGTACCCGTCACAGGTCGTAGGTCATTTTCTCGGTAACACGGTACATCAACCGATCCAAAGTATCAAAAAGTTGCTCGCCACACTTTGAACTTAAACAGTTTGAGAAAACTCACTCGCAGTGGCGTTGCGGCACTTTTTCTGAAGTTTACCCACTTCGTGTTCCACCTACTGCAATGTTGACGGGTCGAACAACACTCTTGCCCACAAAATTTCCTGCCGAACCGCTTGATCACGGATGTCCGAGTGTCGCTAGATAACGATATACAGTGTCTTTTAACAAGTCACTCACACAACGATGAAATGAGTTCCATTGGTAGTAACTATTTCATGCACTAAATGTTTTTTGTGATGAATGAATTGTGAACTCTGAATTAATGATAAAACACATCTCTGGCTACCGAAAATAAGGAAAAGCACCAAAATTTGGTATGAAATAGCTCAAGAGCGACTGACGACCGCCCTAAAACGAAACTGTAAAAAAGCGAAATTCTGCAGACATCTACCGGAAATATTAAGCTAGTCTACATAAACAATACGAATCCTGAGATCACCTAAGATCAAGTTATATTTTACAAAGGGCAAATTCAGGGGTGTACCCGCGAACCGGCCACTCTAACGCAGACGAAATGACCACTCAACATAACACAGAAGTCGATGCACCTCTATCGGCAATCCACGGTCATTATCACGATCGTGCTAATGTGGGGACGTGTATAGTTTAATGATCGAGCTGATATTTGATTCCGCCGATATGCACTACTGATACACGTTGATAGTCAAGCCACATGTCTGAACAAGTTAATGTGGACTGGCCGATTCGGTTGCTCGGTAGAGTAAGGAAATCAGCTCAGCACCATTTACAAGAGATCCGTGACAGACAATATGTGGTGAATTCCGGTTAGTTCATCAGTTCATGTCACCCGTCTTTTTTCTCTTAATCCACAATGGCAGTAGGTGGAATTGTAATTTGCTGTCCTTCAGATGGCGATCTTGAACACACGGTGATACCTACACCGATAAACCATCCCAAACGAGAACAAGCTCCGCAAGCCCCGGCTGCCACCATAGGATCAAATTTAGAACGATTACCCTGCATGGGACGTCCAAAGATAACCTATAAGATGAAACAGCCCAGCTTATGATATGGAAATTTGTAGTCTCAACAATTTTCCAAATGAAGTGGGTGCCGTCGGATGAAAAACATTAGAGAAAATCCAACGCTCAACTGCGGCCAACATATTTAGGTATTGCCATAGATTCCACTAGTCAGTGAACGCTGAGTGACAAATACTTCAGTATGTAACTTAGTTGTATCGTCTTAAACTAGTGAGCTACACTTGAAATGAAGCAACCACTTAAAAATATCCCCGCACTACTGAGTCACATGGGCGATACCCAAGTTGAGTTGGATGTTGTGTGAAACCGAGGCGGTTTAAAAAGCATTCTGCATTAGTGAATGACATTCCTTTATACATGCTGTAAAACGTGTAATTTCCGAGCTTCGATCGTCTTCATGGTCTATGTGAACCACGCCTGCCTGATGAGCCCGTGAAGGACGTAGTGGGCTGTCGAAGTTTTCAGCAACCATGTAAGCGGTGAACTGTGTTAAGAATATCGTGTCAACTGAAACATGAGACAACCTCTGGGCAGTACATTCAGTTAGAAATACCACATTTGAGAGATTAAGCTGTGCCTCCCGTTAACATCAAAAGAATTTACAAATCAGTATATTCTGCTTCCCATTTGGTGTTCAAGTGGACTATGAAATTGATGGGGATTAGGGGATGGGACCCTGATGAGCCCCATAAAGGGCGAAACATATCGTGGACTGCCAAAGACTTCAACAAGCTTGTGAATAAATATTTTCTACACGTGAACGAATCGGACCTTTAATAAATAGCACTTCCCAGAGTCATCATGCTAAAATTCTCCTCTACCATCTGAGTGGTACCAGCAGCATATCAATAAATACAAACATAATGAACCCAAGTTATATACAGTTTAAGCGGAACTGAAGAAAATTCGCCGGCAAAATAGAAAAACAAGCAACCTGTTATGAGTAGAGTGGCACCCGTTGCCATCTGCTACCTAAAGTGGCATTACATTGAGTTCCAACGTGATCTTCCACTCTAATGGTGTTCAAGACTCGTGTCTTGGTCAAATTGATGGTTTCGAATGTTAGCTTCCTTCGACTAGTCTGGTTTTCTAACGAAACAGAAACCTAGTTGTTATTGCAAGACGTTGAGTAACCAGCATTCACAACTACGAGTATAACATGTATCGTGCCACAAAATAATGTGCTCAAGTCTGAATGGATACACCAAAGTCATTAAATCGCGCATGTAAGTTCCCTTATTTGTCCCTCAATTTATACTCCCATCTGAAAATCTTCCTTACGAGTAAATTAGTGCCATACACAGGTGAAACAACTCGACTTCTACGTTCTCAAAGCCAACGAAGGGTAGCTGGTCTTGAATGAAACTAATCACAAGATTGAAGATTTGTCGACAGCCCACGACCAGTTTCGCCCTTGTTGAGGCTCATCCGGTAGGCACGGTCTGGGAGTTTTCATAAACTTTTTGTTCTACTTGGGTCGCATTTTACTCAGTTCAGTTCCACACATTCTAGAACTTCCTAAAAATGTATGGTAGAGGGTGTGTTTTGGGAAAGGAGTAATGTCGCTCCTGGCACCCCACCGAAACACTGCTAAGTGAGCTGCTACCATGCGACTCCTGCTGTTCGACGCCTTCTCATAGTGGAGTTCTAAACAGAGTGACAAAAGCAGGTGACAGGCGCTATAATCCAATTGACGGGTCACTGGTTGTCCTTATAGGGGTGGGTCTGGTTGAATTCCAAAAAAAAACAGGGATGAAAAGCATGGATCAACTCGGGTGGATGAGGTTACTCTTTGAATCCAACAGCCACTTTGGCTTTGCTCATCAACGATTCTGTGTTCCCCGCTATACATCAGGTTGCACCATCGACCAAAAGCTGGGTGGACCAGGGGAAAATATCCGTAACAAATCCGCATGAAACTTCCCCGGTAATGTCCATAGTACGCAAATTCGTTTATGATATGGTGACCCGGAAAGCAATACCTTGCGCTGGCCGAGCGGTTGGGGTGACCACAATGCAACCTGGGGCTCGCAATGCAAGAAGCTCTTCATTAGTCGTTAAAATACTCGTGCCATACTGCCAGTCAAAGTATCTGTACGTGTAGTCTCCAAGACCATCGATAAGTTAACAGCAATCTTTCAGAGACCCAGTTACCTGATTCTTTTACACGACGGATCCAGCCTCTCAATCAGATGCTTCTTACTGGCTTTATCAAGGCGGAATAGGTAGCCATGATGTTGTGACAACTAAAGTAACCGTGTCGAAAGCATGGAATGCACTATCCCTAGGGTATGTAGTGGCTAGTTTCAGAGAGATCCTCCGTGGTCTTCACCGTGATAGCCTCCCGTCTGCATCACACCTAACCATAAAAGGCTGCAACATGTGGTTAACAAACCCTCGAGACGAGAAACCTGATGGTGGTAGCAGGTAATGTCCAAGTTGGTGGACGATAGGACAACACGTGCCATGTAATTGGCAGGTTTGAATTTAGCCAACGATGTGAAAACTGTGACAGGCCCATAAAATTCGCCTCGCTTAATCAGCTCGTTGTTGGCACCACAAAACAACTACGAAAGTGGCATGCAAATGATGGTCACAGCCCTAATCATTCAAAGACCCGATTGGTTTCCTTACATGACTGGCGCCAGCTTTAAAAACCAAGTTGGACCAACTGGGCTGTGCGCAACGAATGGATAATGGGAAACAGTTCCTCTGTCCAGAAAAAAGACAGAAGCCCATCTCACCAAACGGACTGACTTTCGCACCTTCCAGAGAAAAACTGCACGATCAGTCAGGA
>NW_008751967.1:398172-403004 GCF_000715545.1 Opisthorchis viverrini | reverse complement strand
GACTTTACCCGCAGACCGCCTCGTAGCACGATTACTCGTAGTACGGGTTCTCGCTGCATTTGGTCTGGCTGCTCCACTTTGGCCTTCCTGGCATGGTTGCATCTTGTGGAACGAAGTTCCAGCCGGTGTGGCCCGCGGGATCATTGCAACCCGACCACCACGTCAAGGTGGCAGCCTTAGGTCGGGGAAAAACTTTCTAGTCCTCGCCAACGGCATGGATACATTTGTCTCAATTTCGACCAGAGAAGCGTTAACCGACGGTACCCGCAGTGATAATAAATAACAGATAAGGGACACTTACATGGTTCTTGGTAAACGGTGACTAAGTTGTGAACAAAACTCCCACTCAATTGGTAGCCAATAAGTCGTTCATTCAAAAGGCTATTGGCCTTCCCCGATCCATCGGTTGTACGGCATAATTCTGACTGTAGTTTATGGTCAAGAATTAAGCCCTACTACACAAGTGCATGTTGGATGCACTAAAATTAGTTCGCCAGTAGGACTTCGAGAAATCGGGTCAATTCTTGGGTGACAGATGTGCATGCGAAGTATATTGTCATATGTGTTGGACAAGAACGCCGATCAATTGTTACAAGACTCTGGATGTGGTCAGTCCATTATCCATTCCTTGTCATATTTTGGCTGAATTAGCATAAAAACACTTTAATCATATGCCTCCATCGCTCCACTTCAGATTATCCTGTGATTTTGAGTCGTGGCGTTTAGATCAGTTTTTTCGTCTGGAATTACATCGTAGAAAGATGCCTAACAGGAACTATGTGAAGCAAAATTTATCTGCATGATTTGTCGAGCATTAAGATCAAATTCATCGATTCTGCGTGTTGACCTAGGTAACTCGGATGGCACCGCCGCTTACATGGTCTGAAAAGTTGTCCCAGATTAACCTACACGAGCACCTGTTCACTGAAAAACGAGTAGCCATTGACATGTCATGTATGGCATATATGAAGGCACTGTGCTCGAAGCCAAAATGGCAGCAGGGATCCATTAAGCTACTCAAATAACAGAAACGTGGTACTTCCCTGTTAAAATCTGCAAACCACTTTCATGTGCACACCAATGATGAACTTCCTATGTGCACTTTTTGGCGCATAACAATTCAGTGAGCCATCGCGCAAGTCATCACATAGGTTTTGTAATAAATTGTTGGTTTTTACGAACCGGTTATAGAAAACTGGATAGCAATATATTCCGGTCAATAAAAATGCTGTAACAAAATGGCTAACCTGAATAGTTTGGCAATTGTGTGGAGTTCCGGTTCCTTTTGAGTTATTTTACAGCAACAGTTCCAACAGGAAATTTACTGTAGTCAAATAGTATTTTAGTCATATTCAACTAAGGCATAGGTAGCAACACTGCGCACTTAGTTGATCGGTCCTAGGCAGAGAGTGATCCTGCAGTAATTGCTTGAGGAGTTGATCAAATTCTAATCGTGTGTATAAAAAGGCAACGGGGGGTTCCGAAGGCGCCAGCGGTATTCTCCGGAGGTGTGAGTAAGACCGGACCCTGAAAGAGACCAACGGCGTACTGCCTCAAACTTTTGAAAGCTTGAAAAGTAATGACGCCGCACAATCTTACTCCACTTACGGAGTAGTAAATTGAAACCAGAACAACATTACGGGAATGAGTTAGGCAAAAGAAAAGAAGCGTATATAGTCAGTTTATTTCACATAATTTAAACAGTGAAAATAGGGCGATGATTAAACTATACATGAGATTTGCAAGCGAAGAGCTCCGAAACCAGCAGAATCATCTGAGAGGTTTTAAGCGCCAAAGACCATCCAGCAAATAGTGCAAGTTCTCCACACCGATACCTTTGTTCACTGAAAGGCTAGAGAAATGGAGAATATACCATGCAAATACATAGAGAAAAAGTCAATATGATTACAATGCAACATGACGGTGACATTCCCACAGGATTCCCCAAAAGGGGTGCACGCTCCGTTTGAATAAAAAAATAATCGTTCAGCTGCAACACCATTTCAGTGTCTAGCTGCCGTGCCACCCGAAGGGAGCACGAAGGCCGAGATGCTGTCAGTTTGCATAAACAGCAGTTGACACGCTGGAGTTGGGTTTGCATCACGCACTCTTGGGTCAGTAAATTTCCGCCTTAACCAACGAACTCGGGCTATGCCGTGGACGTAACATCTAGCGTTCGAACACTCCAGCTTCTATCCTGGAGCAACCCCATACCAAATAAGAACAGCTGTACTCGAGTTATGACTATATACTAGCACTTCAGTGGCGCGTATCACCTGGGATATGGAACTAATCTATGCTGAAAGGCCGAGGGCACTGCAAGACTGTTTCAAATTTATCGGGAATCGTCAGCAGTATGCACCTCAGGGAACTCCAGAGAGAGCAATTAAGACACTTAATCAAAGCATTTGATTCAAAAGTCTGTCTGCAAGGCGATGGTGGTTGGCTTGAGACTACTTGAGTAGTACAAACTGTTCCACTTGTTCTAAACTTCAACCTAAAGTGACAGGGGACTGTTTGTCAGATCCAATGTATTTACTAACCTGGATGCCACACGGACATCCTCAATGGTTTACTCAGGTACCACAATGCAGTTCAGTCTCTTGGTGACGCGTGGGGTTTGATAGATTTGTTCAACCTCTGGATAACAAATCTTTTCTATTGCCTACGGGAGATCTTGGTCCTTAGGTGGACCCGACAACTTTAATGAAAACATGCGTTGGAGGACAGCATGAGTAGAAGCAACGACTTTATCGCAAGACGATGAATGGTAGTCGAGAACTGAACAAGGTTTACCTAATCACAGTTGTGTGGGCTGAGCTACTTCTGGGACGCTTAAAGTTAGGCAAGAGAACAATTAGTCATTAACCAAAATTCTTTAGCTCGCAAGCCCGACTAAAAGACAGCGCTGGCTGGCGTATGGCTACCTCAGTAGGGGACAGGTTGCAAAACATGCTCTTGTCCCGAACTTGAGGGGATGAGGTGATGCATGCGCTCCTCCGTATCCAGCTAGGTGTGGGTTATGTATGCAGAAGCGGTTGTAGCAAGCAAATTGAGTAAATATCGGCTCGGTAAGTAAACATCAAGTCACAGACCATTAGCGCAACCGGTTCTTTAACTAGTTTACAAGTGGTCTCTACTCTTGATCAGAGGCTGAGGTACAAGCTAATGACCAGGAGACTGTTGACACGAACTTGTTCTCGGTTATTCACTTGCTTTTACGTAGACTTGAATAACCTAGCGGACTATCAGTTCCTTCGGAGCTCCCTTAAATTATCAATGATTAAAATCATAATACTTCTGGAAATAGTGAAACCACCATTGCTGTATGCAAGTACAGTCGTTTAACTATACTGTCCCTATGTTCATCTTAAATATGGAAGAAAATTCAACCCCATTCGAAGCTTGATGTTAGGATTAAAGAAAATTTGCGTCGGGAACGCGAAATCAGATTCCGGTCTTAAGTGGTGGCCTGCCAAAATACTGGACAACAGAACAGTCGGAATTGAATCACACCTAAGGATTTATATTAAAATCGTCATGTTAGCGAAGCTAGATACAGTTGAGAGTAACCTACATTTCGTCCGTAGACATAACCGTGGACCCAACTGCGAGAGCGTGTTCTTTGCCCTCGGCCATGATAGCAACAATCGAGCCCTGCGGTACCTGTGTCATACGAGCACCGGAGGAAGTGAGACCTGGACACATTATGTTGGAGCCGTTGAGCACGTGTTTGATAGCCCCACGGTCCACTTGAAGGTGTGGCAGGAGAAACGGATCTGAAATGCATAGTGCACGATAAAGAATAGGAAGATGCTCCCCGTAGAAACAACTGAGATCCAGCTTTCAACCAATTCACAAAACACTCAAGTCGACATACAGTTCCGTCCAAAATCCAATCACCATCGTAAACATTACCGTTAGTAGCAACGGTATAATCAGCACGGTGACAGGAACCCCATGCATTCCATCAGAGTCTTATGCGTTGCATAGAAGACTCGCCAAGTTGAATCCGTTCCTAAGGTCAGTACACGCTGCTCAATGGCCTTACCGCCATTAGTACCACGCTTCTGCCTTGTTTTGGCGGTCCCCTGTTGATGTGGTGGTAGCCAGAATGCAGTAACCTTCCAACTAATTGCGGTCCAAATATACGATTATCTTGGATAAAATAAATTTCATTTTAGGGAAAAATAGGTGCCCCGTTTAGGGCATATCCTGTTAATTGTGCTTACTGGAGGTACTGTATGTTTTTTTTAATTACTTCTACCAGGAGGTAAGGATATTGTTTCCTTGGAGGTTACTTATCAAGAGAACAACGGTTGTGTTTTAGTAGTTATTAGGCTAACATACTGAGCCTTGTACGTACGACAGCGTGTGAAATGATTTGTTGTGCACCAACAAATAATTAGCTATGTCCCCAGTCTTCTAATCCACGTTCTAACGTCTCTTAATTTAGAAATGGAAATACTATCTTGCTTTTGTCTTGATACCTGGTGAAATCGGTTTGTTCATGCAAGAATGGGACAAGATTTGTCTTCTGTGGCTCCCATGCATGGAAGTGGCTACTCTCATCCCACAAATCAGCACACGGTTGTTTGGTTATTTGCTCCAACCACTCAATCCGACGCACTTACATCATCTTTCAAATGCTGCGTGTCTATGCATGGTTATCAGCTTAATGGGAGGATAGTTTGATAACCTACATTGTATACCTTCTTTTCCATGGAAAATATGTCATCATCAACTTCATCATCATCGACAGCATGACATCAGTGTTCAACACCGATGCTTCACTGCCGTACAACCATGACTTATTTGAAAGCCTTATTGTA
>NW_008751967.1:379610-394361 GCF_000715545.1 Opisthorchis viverrini | reverse complement strand
TGAGAGACTCTGTGAGTGTCGCGGGACACTCTCCAGTATAGCTCAATGGATCGCTGAGGTGCGCAAACCGTCACACCACGGTAAGATCCAGTCTCTTCGTGACGGCAAACCCAACGGTCTCTTGACCTGTAGAACACTTAGGTTGACTATCATGTTGAAATGTAAATGCAGGTAGAACCTCATTTATGGACTTAGCATAAAAAAGTGTAAGATGCATATTTGTATGTATTTCGATCCTGACAAGTAGATCCGTATGGTTTGACGGTGTTTCGACAATGGCATGATCGTAGTCGAACTTCCTCATCCTGCACCATATACGTCACATCACCATCGACAGCATGACATCAGTGTTCAACACGATGCTTCATGATCCGTATGGTTTGACGGTGTTTCGACAATGGCATGATCGTAGTCGAACTTCCTCATCCTGCACCATATACGTCACATCACCATCGACAGCATGACATCAGTGTTCAACACCGATGCTTCACTGCCGTACCAGATATGACCTTTACCCAACTCCATTTCAAACTGCTTCGACCTTGCTTCATTATTCTTTACGGGTATCTGATGCGTATAATCGGTCACGCATTCAGAGCAACTTCAATACGATGTGGTAGTCTTGACGAACAGATATCAATACAAGAACTGCACAGCAGTAGATTGGAAGGCGGAAGTAAGCAAATGACATCATCGAAGAAATTTATCACTTACACTTGTGCAGAAGTTTGAGCGATGGAATGAATGGTCCATCCCGTTGGCAGAAGAAGATAACGTCTCCCTGGAGATCAGCAAATAGCTCTATGTGCTCATGGCTTTAAATACAATCAAAGTAGGAATTGTCCAGTACCATTTTACGACTTTAAGTGCATCTTTCTTTGGCAGAATTTGTTCAAGAACCTCTACTGACACATCGTAATCCTCACAAACCCTTTTCCTTATAGCCTTAGCTCGGGAGTTCTTGGCGTTTGTAACTGACGACACATCTTCTTTTTCATCAAATCTACAATCATTCTATAAACATGACAGGTTACTCACTTTTTGAACATTTTTTACTTTCGGTGGTTGAAAAAAAGTAAACTGGAGAATAAATATCCACGGGAACCTGCAAAGGCACCAGATGACAATGTGAGAAGGCACTGACTAACGTCAGCCTCTGTCAGAAACGAGTCAGTCAACTAATAATGTAGCCAAATTAGCTTCATAAATCGTATTCATCCGACTTTTGGATTGCTAAAGATGGCGACGAGACGAGTGGCAATGCGATGATGATAATGCGCCAATTAAGATGAAACGACATGCATTAACAAAAAAGATGGTTGGGCGGTCAGATGAGTGGTGCTGAAGACGAGGGCACGTGGAATATTTCACCATACCGTATCCAACTTACAGTTTACCGCAAACAAATGAAGGCAGCTGTGATCTTTGTGCTGTGGATACATCAGGCTATGGAAAAGGACTGTTTCCTCGATACCCTTTTAGAAGTTCGATGGAGGAATGAAACACGCCATGAGTGATAAAGACTGGCATGTCCTATCCCCATAAAAATCACCGGTTGAAAAACAGTCGAGTATAACCTGGGCCACTGTTTGCTTAACGAAGGTGAGAAAGTACAGTGCGCCAAAAGGGTGTTGATGAAACCATAGTTAACTATCTAATGTAATACCATCGAAAAAGAATGAATCAAGATTATCACTAACGGTTAGGATCACTAGGAGGTTACATCCAAGGAACGGGCACCCACTAGAACGACTGAAAGAACAAGTGGTCAGTCTGACAGACTTCTATGATGAGTTAACCTCCATGTAAAGTAGCCCAACGCCCAGAAGTCATGCTTTATTGGACTAGTGGTTTGGAAATTAATTGGGTGGACCCGGAGAGGGATGCAGACGTAAGCAATAAGTGACCTGAGGTAGTTCTCTGCGTCACCACACTGGAGATGCAGCCTAGCAAACGATACGACCGCAAGAGATCAATGCATGGGTAAACAGGATGAATGAAGATCTAAGGAACGAGAATCAGGGCACCCTTCAGCCATCGATATCTCAGGCTAGGCAGATTAAAGATATCTAACCATCCTCAAAACTGGTTGAAACTTGAACCCTCTGATGTTTTTGCTAGCCCTTCTTTGGGTACTATCGAAAATTTGACGACTCGGCTGTATTCTGACTTAGACAAATTAATTTGGAGGTATCGTACAGAAGTCGAAAACTGTGCCCGAACAAAAGTAGATAAATCGTCCAGCTGCGATTCCCTTTCGGCATTTAGCTGCTATGCTACTGGAAGGAAGCATGAGGGCTGAGATACCACCAGGTTGGTTTGGACAAACATCTCCTTAAGTTGGCTGTTTTCAGATACAGGATTGATTGAGTTCACTAGACGGGTATGTTTCAAAGATCTTTCCACACTGCAGCACCTAATGGGAACGGTCCAATCTTGTCTGTGCCTTATTGTGCATTCGTCAACGTTAAACAAAGGTTATTTGAGAGCTTCCAGGCGGCATAAGTTATAGACGTGTTACAACACCAGTGTATCCGTTGCTACGGACAGGATGCGATGGTCTTGTCATCAGCATGCGATGTGAGTGATGATTACGTGGGTGGTACGTTCGACGGCTTAGAGCCAAGTATCGAGCACTGCGGTACACTGTGTGGAAGACTTGTTACTGCTTCATCAATACGTAGTTCTTTTTGTGGAAGCAGGTGGAGAGCGACCTTGGCTATTGTGAGTATTGTAAATGGTTTGGATATTGCCACCTTTGAATCTCGGCAATACTGTAGAATCAGTCCCCTACTATCGACGTGACTATTGTAACATGCTCCAAAACGACTCTTTCTGACGTCACACTGAATAGTTTCCTTTTGGATTTCCGATACCATGTCCTTGATCACCGCGGTTCATTGGTTTGGCTGTTCCCTTTGGATTTCTGGTCGACAATGATACGCCTTGGAGTGTTTTCGACGGAGACT
Source organism: Opisthorchis viverrini (assembly GCF_000715545.1). Lineage (NCBI taxonomy): Eukaryota > Metazoa > Platyhelminthes > Trematoda > Opisthorchiida > Opisthorchiidae > Opisthorchis > Opisthorchis viverrini. Next base: position 391,392 of record NW_008751967.1, on the reverse strand, counting down.
CTCACTGATTGAAGTTTGCAAGGTCAATACTTTATTGTACGTAGCATGACACATGTTGCATAAGTTGGTCCTCTTGACTAATTCGGCATTAAGGTCTCGAGGTTAATGTTTAGCAATCATAGTATTTTGACCACTCCGTTGAATCTGGTACATGTAAGGAGACAAAATTTTGGATTTTGAAAAGACTGGTTCTAGAATGAAATAATCTCTCCAAACTTAGAAATGAAAAACCGTTCAGCTGTAATACCTTCTGTGCCTAACTGTCATGCCACCAGAAGGAAGCACGAGGACTGGGATTCTGCCAGGTTGTCCAAGCCTAGACAGGGGAAGTCGAACCACGGACCCTCCGGTCAGTAAATTCGCGCTCTAACCACTGAGCCATCTCGCTTACCAGAAATCCAGATAGTAGGGTTTGATAGTTGGATGCCAACTGCTTTGTAAATTGGCACGACAGAAGCCATCTCCCAATCAGGTGGTGGCTCCGCTTGATTAAAAAATAATTGACCAGCCTTGTAAGGGAGTTTGCCAATAACTCTGCCTGCGGTTTCGGAAATACAAGGACATTTGAGCCAGAGCCCTTTCCTTTCCCTTTTCAAGGCTAGTGCTTTGCGTCGATCGTGAAGGTGAAGCTTGAACCCTTGAAGCATGACATGACCCATACTTATTTACGGTTTCAGTCCAGCGAAACAAACGAATCTTCCCACCCTGTTAAGCTGATAAAACGACGCAATCTAACTGGAAAGCAGTGGGACAGTCGTTAAAATGCCCTGTAAGTACACGACTTTTCGGAAGTTGAAAGCGTGTACTGGAGGAAACGGGTCCTGAAGGCTTACTAGACACACAACGGTCGCACATTATTCTAGGCCGTTTCGCCCTCGGGTTCCATAAATGGCTTCGTCTGAAGCACAGCAGATAAATTCCAGTGACCGGGATTTAGTAGGGTATCATGTCTGCTGAAGAACCCGTAACCAGCTGTGAAGCTTAACTGGCATACGAAACAGGTGGCTGAGCCAACGTAACTTATGGAGAGTGGCTAGTTCATTCATCGTGGACGAGTTATCTCTTCCGAACACCATTCGTTACGCACCAGGGTTACTGACCCCGTGTGAGGATGTAGGGTTTTTCGGCGACGCTGCTCCCAGCTTGATGTAAATGTCTGATCCGCGAGGCAGCGGACGGTAGGGTTTTCGTTGAAAACCATTTGCGAAGGCGATAACCTAATAGTGTGGCCTAATCGGCTTCAGGGGATTTGGCTCGACACGAGGGGGCAGAAAGTAAGGTATTCCTATATTAGTCGTCATTCAGCTGTGTACAACGCGTGCCTTTTCAGTAGTACCGGATGCTGTGACTTCCTGAACGGTTGGGAAACACTGTATCGGTCGCTTGGCTTCCGGATCCGCCCACTATGGTATATCAAAAGGCACGGTAGCTTCAGAGAGCTTTTTATGTGGACAAAGGAATATTAGTACAACTGTATTTTGCGGGTAATCACAGTGTTCCACCCTGAATGTAGAGGTCATGGCTCCACCATGCGTTCTTTTATCGGGTGGGTGTTTGTGGGAGCTCCTGAAGTTGTCTCTGAAGCATTCTTCTTTGTGACCTTTTTGACTGCACTTTATGCACCTGTAGTTCCGGTAAGGACAGTGACGTAAACAGTGCCATCCTTCACAAAACCAACAAGGTGTGGGCGGTTTTCTTGGAGTCCGTTTAGAATTTGATTGCCTTTTGGAAGTTACTTTGCATTCCACATCAGGCTGAGAGAATTCGGAATGTTCAATCATCACAGCATCAACCTTAAGATTGACACGATGCTGTCGTTCGATGGTTAGTTTCTGAAGCGTCAATTCTGGATCCTATTCAATTTGATTTAGTAGCTGAGTCCCAATATTTGCATCACGTGGCGACTGAAGCCTATCCACGAAGATGAGACACTTGAATTGATCCTGAGTCATGGAGCTGAGCTCCCAGTAAACACAGTACCACCGGTGGCTAACTGTGGCTAGCTTTGTCTCTGATTTTGTCTGTGAATACAAGCCAAACACAGCATTTGTTGCATGAAAGCCTTCTGAAAACAAATGTAACAGGATACTCTGGGTACTGGAGCTCTACTTACGAATTTTTTTGGAACCGATTTGTTTGAATGCACCACCGATTAAATATGTCATGAAATTTTTGGGCTGCCACCTCTGGCCCCTTTTAGCCACCGGTGGCGCCATCGGTGGCAAGTGCAACATGCCACCCCTATTGGCCGCCTCTTGCCACCGGTGGCACCACCGGTGGTGCCGCGGTGACGTGTTTACTGGGCTGAAAGCACTCGGACACACTGGCATAAGTGATGAAACCTTCAGTATCCCTTTTAGTAATCCTGACACTGATAACAAATATTGATCAATTGTTCAATTGCTCCTTAAGCAGCTTTTCTCACCGAATATATGGGTTCGAGAGCACCTGCGAAACCGAGATCACGAGAGAGTTTGAGGAGTATGAAATTCGTGAAACGATCCTGTTTAGCTGCCCCCAGATTCCGCAGCATTTTCATGCATCATTTAACTGAGCAGAGTCGGTTTGAAACATGTCTTCATAGTTCTTAAACCAACTTTCAAAAGTTCGTCCAGATTCAGCGTCGAAATTGAATTAAATAATAGAACTGACAGCAGCATATGTGGAAGACGGAGGCCCGAGTATTTTGGTCGCACTCACCGATATACCACGCATCAGAGATTCAACGAGCCTCATTTGAGCTTCTTCAGACTGCTTCCATTGTCGCTGTAAAATTATTTGGAGTTGCTCAGTCGGAATTGACGTCGTGGGTTCGGATTGTCGCAGGTTGCTATGGCTTTCTCAACGGTTGTGCAACTCTGAATCGCTCGCTTGGCTTCCTGATCCTCCCACCATGGTATATCGGAAGGCACGGTGGCTCCACAAAGCCCCTTATGGAGACAAAGGAAAACTATTACAACTGTATTTTTAGGGTAATCACAGAGTGCTTCACAGGGTCGTGCTAGAATCTCCGTGAGGGGGTGAGAAGCGTCGAGCTAAAAATGCTCGGTCCAGATTGGCTAGTAATCCGATTAATCAGAGCATGCTTTGTTTGGTCCGTAGCCTGTACGTGGCACATTTGTTCAACTGACGTGCTGTTCAGTTTTTAGGGGCGGCTGGCCTCCGGAAGCCGTACTCTTCGGTTTTAAATATAAGTTGCCTGTATTGAACAACTTGCCGGTGGTCGCGGTCAACCGTTTGGTGATTGCTGTCAGCGGTTTTTATAGCCGACCTATTCTAACCCGTAGTTTCTTGAGAGAAGGAAGCACCGCCACTTCCATGAATATGGACATGCTGGTCTCCTAAGGGGGTGCCTTAGAACCTTCACACTCCTATCACAGAGGACAGTACGACTTTACCTCCAGACCGATTCACGGCCCGATTACTCGTGGTACGGGGTCTTGCTGCACCCGGCCTGACTGCTCCCCTCTGGCCTTCCTGGCCTGGTTTCACCTTGCTAAACAAATTTACAGCTAGTGTAGCACACGAAATCTTTGCAGCACTCAAGCCAAACAACCAAGCCAAAATGGCTGATTTATGTAGGTCATAACGATGTCTGAACGATTCCTGGTGTACACAAGGCACATTACCGGAGAGTAGCAGCGTTCTAACGCAACCTCCGTTGACGAGCAGCTCCATTTCCAGTAGGCCATAAAAATTGCACCAAATGGCACAGTAAGTTGGGCATGACCCTGTCTTTAACCAGTTGTGCGTCTGAGTCACCATCCAGGGCAACGAGAGCTATTAGTGCAGTTGAGTTTGCCAAGCCATTGCTTGACCGCCCCTGACTTGTTTCTAGCTTTCGCCTGGTTGCTTAAAAAGGGTTCTTCGAGGAAGTCGTTCTCGGCGCGCAACGACAAGGTTTCTGACCTGTATAATATTATGCAGCGGCATTGTAAACTCAGCCCTTGACAGATGAGCTGATGGCACACCTTCGCTACGGGCGGTGCAATCACTAAGATAATTTAGTATCGTTCGCACTACCGCAGTGTCAGATGTAAGGGAAGCTATGTCCTGTGCGTGCTCGACGGCGCCGAGCGAACGCCTTGGGAGCACTTCAACCCTACAGGTATAAGAGGCTGTTAGTAAATCTCCCATAATTGTACCAATGACTAAATTGAACAAGTGGGGCTGAAGAGGGCAGCGTTTCCCGACATCACTTGATGTATTGAACTCAGGTTAGAGTTTCCCGTAGGTCTACACGCGTCCGTCGGACCAAATGTACAGCGTCGTAAATGAGCCCCAAAGTTATTGGGGTCCACTTTGCTCCATAGGCACTGCCAATGTGCCTGGCTGTCCATACATTCAAAGGTAGCTTTCAAGTCAAGTAAGGTCTTTATTGTCGGTGTGTAGACGTATTGTCACTGTTCCAGAATTTGTCCGAGGGTGAAAACATGGTCGCCGCAGGATTCAACCAAGCCCGATTTCTCACGAACCTACCTCTCTATGCGTTGAGTAAACCTTCAAACATCGTTCAACCGTAGCACCCTTTCGGTGCCACTAGAAAGAAGCATGAGGGCTGGGATTCTCCCAGGTAGCCCAAACCTAGACAGAGGTCGAGAGGCGTAGATCGGGTTCGAACCAGTGACACTCCGGTCAGTAAATTCGTGCTCTAACCACTGAGCCATCTCGCCCCCCTCGGAGAATAGGAACAGGAGGAACCTTCGATACCACGGCCACAAGGTTTATGCCACATTGGTTTTCTCACATCCTCAACGTGCCCCTTTTCAAGATAGGAATAAACGTCGACATATCCCGTTCTGCAAGTAACTTATTTTTCTCCCATGTTAGATGAATCTCTAAACAGCACTGGATAAAGACCCTCCAGATCTAGCACCTTCTCACAGTTCGGGACGCATATTTCATAATTTGTTTCTTTTTCCGACGAGCGAATGAGGTTTACGTTGAGTTCACCCGTATGCACCACCACTATAGGCTCTGTTGCAAGGGCTCACACAAACATTTCTTCGAAGCGTTCGGTCCTCCTTTCTGGTCAGTGTTTTTGCAAGCGAATTAACGGGTCACCTCATTCACTTACATTTTCTCTAACCGTCAGCTTCCAAGATCGTATCAAATGAAATCGAACATGTATGTTTCCGGTAGCAAAAGCTTTCTCCAGCTCGCGAGCTTTTGATGTTCATCACAGTTATCCACTATTTGCACTTATGTACGCGGAATCCCACGCGGCACCTGCTTTACCGCTGGCTGCGCAGCTAGCGTCTTGCAGCCTGAACCGGGATACCGGTGAAAAGCACAAGGCCTTCGCTGCGGAGTTTTTAATTAGAGAAACACCAACTGAAAAGATGCAGACTACTGGAAAGCAAAACTCTCATATGCATCTTGTTTACAAAACTGAATATCGATCTTCTCATTGAACGCGTCCTCCTTTACTTTCTTGGATATTCACTGACTGTTGCTCAATTGCAAACAAACGCTACAAACCGACTCCACAAAGTCCGTAACAGATCTCACTTTTCAAGAGACGCGTAGCGGAGTTACGGGAATACACTACTCGCACGCCTCATCAGCGGTATCAACCGCAGTAGCTCAAAGCCATTGGGATATGTGTCAAAACGGCATAAAAGCCAGTGCAAAGCCACAACTAATCGTTTCTCACTTGTTCCGCGTGAGGTCCGTGAGTCTACCACGTAATGCCAAACGCGACTGAGACAGCAGTAGCCATGGTAAGGCTGGCACCTATTGCGCCAAATCCAAGTACAGTACACAGTTGATAACTGTCTGTTACTTTTGGGTGCATGTGACAGCAGACAGATGCTCGAGTGGGTTCCTGGTCGTTAGTGTGGTTCGTTCGTGGAATTCAAATCTTAACTGCTGCATGGCACGTATGAAATTGGATGCGTTTGCCCTCGCGCAAATCTGTGAATGAATTCTTTCTCTGTTCAATCTACTTACAGAGTCCATTCGTGTCATTTGTTGAATTTTTGCACTCTAACATAGCACTTGCGTGATAGCCTCTGTCGGTTTGTACTTGGTTCCTGTGGTGCATACAGTCGCAGTCATGACTCAAATTAATACAAGTTGCTCTGTAAGGCTGTTGATGGACCACAACAGATGTGGGTGAAATGGGTATCCTTCGAATGTAAGGCATGGTGTGCAGTGCCACACCTGCAAGGACTGAACGCATTTAAAATGAGCGGGTTTACTGGACGACCAGGTAGGCTAACTAGATAACTGTCCTGACCCGTTTGCCTGCCCCAACCGCTTCTATCTCAGGGGTGCAGTGCATTTTGCAAATGAAAAGAGAGCCATAAAAATGAAGAAAAATCCTCACCGCTAAGTCAGAATGACCAGTACGACTGTTTTGCTTTAATCGGAATACTCGACCTGAAAATGTAGCTTCTTCCTAAAGCTGTGAAGGGCACAAACACAGAGAAAACAGCAACCTGGGCGAAAGTTAGTAAAGAACTTTCTTCGCTGAACGTGTACCTTGCACTATCCATCACGGACCCGCTGGTTGCAAAGAGGGCCATTCATCTCTGCAATGCGGCAAGTAAGGCCACCACGGCGTCTCTGGTGGGCAGGCGCATAAGGAAAAGCAGGCTGATCATCTGGGTGTTCTTCGCGAAAAAATAACAACAACGAAGAAGGCAAGGTTGTTCCTTGGTAGTGTCATCCCAAAGCGCGACCACAAATCGCCTCACCCAGATGGGTTACGCCAGAAGGAAGCAATCAAACAGTTGTGTTTCTAGTCATTGTGTAGTCCCCATCTACCGTACAGAAGACCTCAGAGCGGACTGCCAGAATTCAAAAGGCCTACAAAACGACTAGGTGTATATCTGGAAATCGCCTCTCAGCGGTGCGAAAGCTACGGTGCTTTAGGGTCTAGGTACGAAACAGGCTACTGCTAGGCGCCATTTGAGCCGACCCCAACCTTACTGACAAACCGATGGTAGTTGTATCCCATTGTGCTTCTGACAGCACACCGACGCAGCCGACCGTGACTCCAGATTGCATTTTCAATTCACCCACCACAAACCTCCCGACTACCTCGGAAGGAGGCAAGCTTCGGGCGAGCGCACCTCCCAAAGTACGTAGTGCTATCAGCGCTTATTTCCGTGACAGCAGATAAAGGCGCAGTAATGAACTTCACACAAGTCACAAATTCTGAACTGGGCCGGATCAGAAGTGCGGAGACAGGCGGCGAATGTTACCGACAAATCAACCATGGGCGTTGACATCGACATCGGGGAATAATTCAAGAACTCTGCAATCACTGAGAATGTGAAACTGCCTAGCTCCGGCTCCCCGCTGTCAAAAGTGGCTTCTTTGATTATGGACACAGTCTTTGCCCAGAACTCCGACAGTCAAAGCCAGAAATCTGGCAACATCGAACAAAAACCTTTGTACACCCTGTTGGTCACGCTGATCGCGGGGGAATCGGGAGTCCACAAAATCAAACAAGAAAGACAACTGTCATAAAAACCACATAGGATTCAACAAATGAAAAACTGCTGGTTAGCTTTGAGGCGCAGTTATTTGCGAGAAGGAGCCCCATGGGAGCCCCACTAAAAGGATTGCTTCTTGGCGCTGCCATTCAACGCTCAAAGTCCCACAGAGACACCTCATCGAACAAGCCGCGCCCAAATGCCCAAGAAACCAAACGGACGCACGTTTTCCCAAATCCCTCGACAACGCCGAATTCCGTCATCAAAAAGGCGGTATTAAAAGGGCTACAAATAACAGAAAACAACATTTTCGACCACGTGGAAAGACCTCGTTCCATGAAGATAAAAGGCCCGCTTAAACTGGATCCCACGGGGCGAAAAAATCACCGCAAATGAGGGGTAGGCCTCGGAACCACCATGGCGGGGTCAGTTAGGTGCTGCTTTGGCCGAAAAGCCTAGCCGGCGCAAGATTGGCCAAAAGGTTGGGACATTATGGAGCCGTTATTTGATTGATCGAAAGTCACCACCCAGCAGCCAATCATGACCAAGTAATGACCGCATGCCGGTCGCCAACGGCGCATACAGAAGGCATCGGAACTTCCGGAAAGTTTCCACCTCTTGCACTATACAAATAAAGCTCCCTACGAGTGTTCTTGACTAAGTTTTGGACATTAATATACCTGATGCAGCTTTGGAGGTTGTTTTGAACTGAACTCAGAGAAAAATGTTGACGGCTTAGGTGGTGTAGATCGTAGTTGGCTTGATCGCTGAGATGTGCAACTTGGTTGCGAACGTTCCATCACCAATCGAGGAGAAATTATCAGCGAGCTGTTGACAGCGTAGTGGTGCGTAGCAATTTGTTGGTGGTTGTGCGTTATTTATTATTGCGTGTGTGTGTTAGTAAATATTGCCAGCCGGGCTACCCCATGGAAAACCAATTCGACCGTACAAAGCTCAGAGAAGCTCGTCGCCGGGAGAACCTCGCCTGCCAACAGACCTCTCCACACGAACCATTGTGCTTTCTCCATGAATGCCCACGTGTGAACGTGCCGCCCCTAGTACTAATCACAGACCAACTCTAGACCACCCACAGGCCTGGGCCGTATAAAGAGTGTATGGCAGACGAATGTTGAAGTTAATGATAACAGACGCCTAAAATCGTCCCAGAAAACACGAAATAGTAATCTCCGGGTACAAGGAAAATTGTTTGGTTGAGACCGGTCCACACTGCTTGTCAGAACTTGGAGCAGCAATTGAACGCCGAGTAGACAATGCCGAGATCAAACGTAGAACAACCATAGATATTAAATTGCACAAGCTCACCAGGAACAACAAACCTAACAGTTAAGGCGCTTGGATCAGAAACTTATCAGGCTGCCAGCTGAGCACAGCTGAAAGAGAACTTCTAATTAAAGGCCTCAACTTCAATGCCATAGATGCATCTTACAAAGATTACCTAGCAAGCTTAGAACACGCCCTGGAAGCAAACGACATGACTGGGGAGATTCAACAGCAGATCTGACGGACAATTGTACCGGCGGTGACACGGAGTAGAAACATGCAAATGATTTATAAACCAAAACGAGACGCACCCAAATATCTGCTGAAGGATGAAACAATGATAATACTACTGGTGGACAAATGACGCATGATAGTGATGATGGACAAGCCACATTACATTGAAAAGGCCAAACAACTGCTACACCACAACCTATTCGACCGTACAAAGCTCAGAGAAGCTCGTCGCCGGGAGAACCTCGCCTGCCAACAGACCTCTCCACACGAACCATTGTGCTTTCTCCATGAATGCCCACGTGTGAACGTGCCGCCCCTAGTACTAATCACAGACCAACTCTAGACCACCCACAGGCCTGGGCCGTATAAAGAGTGTATGGCAGACGAATGTTGAAGTTAATGATAACAGACGCCTAAAATCGTCCCAGAAAACACGAAATAGTAATCTCCGGGTACAAGGAAAATTGTTTGGTTGAGACCGGTCCACACTGCTTGTCAGAACTTGGAGCAGCAATTGAACGCCGAGTAGACAATGCCGAGATCAAACGTAGAACAACCATAGATATTAAATTGCACAAGCTCACCAGGAACAACAAACCTAACAGTTAAGGCGCTTGGATCAGAAACTTATCAGGCTGCCAGCTGAGCACAGCTGAAAGAGAACTTCTAATTAAAGGCCTCAACTTCAATGCCATAGATGCATCTTACAAAGATTACCTAGCAAGCTTAGAACACGCCCTGGAAGCAAACGACATGACTGGGGAGATTCAACAGCAGATCTGACGGACAATTGTACCGGCGGTGACACGGAGTAGAAACATGCAAATGATTTATAAACCAAAACGAGACGCACCCAAATATCTGCTGAAGGATGAAACAATGATAATACTACTGGTGGACAAATGACGCATGATAGTGATGATGGACAAGCCACATTACATTGAAAAGGCCAAACAACTGCTAAATGACACCACAACCTACAAGGTATAAATCAAGGTAAATCAAGGTAAATCAAGGTTATATTGGTCTAAAAAGCATTTTGCTTTAAATGACCAAAGAATATTGGTGTGTGTGTGTATGTATACAGATAAACGGAATGATATGACATATATGTTCTATTGTTTGTAATCTGCATCTCAAATGTTGATGAGGGAAGTTGGGTGAGATCTTATGTAATCGTCAAGCGAATGTTTGAAAGTTTCGAGGTTACCACAATCCACAACAGATGTTGGTAGTTTGTTCCACGTGAGGGATACGCGGACTGACTGGATGGGCTTGTACAATCAACAGTGCTGTTAAAATTTTACGCAAATTAAGGAGCGTCATTAACAAAGACGATGAAATCATGCTTTCGTTTGATATCACCTCAATTAATCACAACCTCTCCAGAAAAAACAGCGTTCCTGCTTCAGAATAATCTTAACACAACCAAAAACATAAAGCCTGGAATGCTACGCATGCTAGATTAGACTTCCGCGTGGATACGTACTTTATTTCCTATGTGTAAATATACCAACAGCTGAAAAGAGGTCCAATAGGATCTTCACTATCAAGATTCTTCGCTGAGGCAGTAATGCAAAGGTTAGAACGCGCCATACTGCCAATCAACAATCCGAAACTGTGGATGACACCTTTGTCATCATGAAACAAGATTTGGTGCACAATGCACATGAAGTGCTTAGCATCACGTTTGAAGATATCAACTTTAAAATCGGATTGGAGAGGAACAATCAACTACCATTCTTGGACGTTTTAGTGAACAGGAAGGTGGATGAGGCCCCGGAAACAAGCGTATACGGGGAACAGGCACACACGGATCAAATACGTGACTTCGACAGCAGTAATCTAGCAAACCACCATAAGAGCTGCGTCTAAATGCTGTTCAGGATGGTGGAGACCCAGTGCAGGACCACAATACTACGGAAGAAGGAAGAAAACCATCTATTCATAGTGCTCCAGAACAATGGGCATCCAAGGAACTTTGTCAAGAGAAGCTTTAAGAAGAAGAAATCTCAACAACATCAGCAGCCGGATAAAGAAGGATAAAACCCAGACGAGTGGGTTGGCCATACATCACGGATTCACGGATTCACGGATTAATACACAGGATCGAGGCTTTTGCCCAAGTTTCCCGGGTTGCTTTTGTTCCTGTCGGTCAGTGGCTGTCATTCACCTGAAAGGCACAAGTGAAAAAAGGGTGCAGCACTGCTCTTTATGTTCTCAGCGCGGGGCAGTATGCTTGCCAGCGCAAGGATTCGCATAAATAAATGTCTAATAGTGCTTTAAACTGGGTTTTAGAAGGAGCGTGGACAACGGCTGGAGGAAGCTCATTCCATGCGGCTGCTACCCGAAATGAGAAAAAATTTTGTCTAATGAATGTGTGTGCTCTGATCTTGAAAATTTTCTCACTATGTCCCCGCCGGGTGTTTGCTGGGTCAACGGTAAAAAACCTGTTTGCCAAGCTTTGTTCAAACAGGTCGTAAGTAAGAATTAGTTCCTTTCAGAGGCGACGGCACTCCAGGGGAAAGAGATCAAGCACCGCGAGATGTGTTTCGTAGTTCACGGATTTGAGGCCGGCAACCATTCTCGTAGCGGCCCGTTGGACACGCTCAGTGAAGGTGAACGTTTTTCGTGCGTCCTGAGTAGATAACTTGGTTGGCGCACTCTAGGAGCGGTCTGACGTAGGCCCCATAGAGTATTTGGAAGTCCATGCGAGTAATACGGGAGAAGGTGCGTCGGATCATTCGTAAAATGGCGAATGCCTTTTGGGCCGACTTCTCATCGTGCAGCGAGAAGGACAAGGTTGAGGAGACCCAGATGCC
>NW_008751967.1:368817-379224 GCF_000715545.1 Opisthorchis viverrini | reverse complement strand
GCGGTTTGGGAGAAATCCGTGTTGAGCTGGAGATATCAGATTGCTGGAAGTAAGGTGATCTAGGATGGCTCGCTTCAGAATGCGTTCCTTCACCTTGCACGGCACGCTAGTGAGGTTTGTAGGCCTACAGCTGCCAGGCGATAGTCGGTCACCAGTTTTGTAGATTGGCGTGACAATCGCTTCCTTCCATCAAGAATATATCAGAATTAGCAACCAGATTTTTAGCTGAAAAGGGAATCTTCGTGACCCACAAACTGAGCGCCACTCTAGGAAAACTAATCGCAAGACCAACCAAGATAAAACTATTATAAACAAAACGATGCACTAAATCAACCGCAATGACTGCAATAAATTCTATGTTGGACAAGCCGGGAGGAAGTTTTGCACACATCGCGGCCATCGGGGGACATGACCTACTATCCTTGATATCTATAAACGAAGACCAGTAAAGTGGCAAATGCAATCTAAAAAACGAAAATAATTTTGGCACCCAAAGACATGAGATACGGAGGATAATTTCTAATAGCATGATATTCCACGGTGGACTCGATCAAATAGTGCGTTGAACTGGATTCACTTTACGCACAACTACGTGCAAAGGATCAACATTTAAACCTGGTTACTCAAGGAGAACCGAATACTGGACCCACAAACAAAGAAACAAGGAACTCCTTGGAGTTAACTCGAAAAGGGTCACAAGCCGGAACTCAGGAGGGTCAAGGACAATAATCAGTCCATCATCAGCCAGAGTACGACTGCGGGGAACGCCAAGCCCAAAGGTTACGTGGGTATTGGTGAATGAGGTCACGGGATAACAGAGATACCAGTGACACCGCCCAAGCGAACGTTTAAGCGTGACCGAATGTCAGCCCGGCTAGAAGTGCATATATTAGCACACAAACGTAGCGCTAGTGAGCGCACAAATACCGACCCATCAGCACACAATAACTCACTCCCAAACAGCGCACCGATGATGTCACTTCGATTGACGATGGAACGTTTACAATCAAATGGCACACCTCAGCGAACAAGCCAACCACAGTCGACGGAAAATTAGTTTGAGTGCCTCATTTTTGCATCCGGTCTGCATTCATCCGAAGACGCTACCACCAAAAACCGGCTGCTTAATAAAGTTGAATGGGCTGTTTAGATGAGTATTCAGAGACTTGCCACCGAATTTCAACGTCCCACTAACCTGAAAAACGACACGGGTGTAATCTGCCAGTTACCTTTTACTTCGAGTAGCCATTTACACACAATCAACTGCTGCGCGCCAAAGAAACGTGGTAAACGGCTCCAATCAAAAGCAGCGCAAGGCTCCCACAAGTTGCTGGCATTGCGGTGAATAACATTTTGCTCGTTATTTCCGGTTCGGGTGCCATGACTTGCGGAGTTTGTGGGTACTTGGAATTTTGCGGAAAACGGACGGTGACATAAATAGTGGGCACTATCCGAAGTAGATTTAATCCGCTAGTTTAGAGCACTGAGTCCTGACTTCACTCGATTTCTGCTGCCTCATACCGACACGATGTAGTTTAGTAAAATCGACAGCTCCGTCGTCCTCCTTGAATCTCGCAACTGTCACACTCTGGCTCCGCTTCTCAAACGGATCAAGTCTCACAGCCATACAACAGAACAGCCGTACTGAGGCTGAAGCAAACGTTACTTGATATTCACGGATGTACGGCCTTGATGACATAGGTGTTTCAAATTAGAAGAAGGTACCCGAGCCACGCAGGTCCGTGCAACGACCTGTCACAACTCCGAATGTATAAAGAACGCCGCACCATACAGCTTCTCCTACTTGTGTGTCATCTACTCCACCTGGCTTGCGATTCACGCCTACATCGTATATAACCGGAGCAGAAAAATATCCGCAAACCTACAAAAGCTTTGTTCAACCTCTGAGGTTTCTCTCGGTCAACCTAAAATATCATGCTTCTTACAGAACTGCACATCCCTGCCCAATGACCTCAAAAATAACAATGTTACGTAGCTGTCCAGAAGCCGAGGTATTTCAGTGCAGTGATGGCATAGCACTGCTCACCCAGTTTGATACTGTACGCTATCGCCCACTTGTTCCATTACTTTTAATGACGAAAAAACCCATGCTTTACTCCGACTGTAGCCTTATAATCACGCCTAACGGAAATAAACGCCACCACAATAACGTTAAACTTTACGAGTAAAAGTGTATACCATATGACGGGATGACTTTGACCAGTTCATCCAAAAAACACGTGCGTCTTTTCCTCCTCTTTGAAGATGAAGCGATGTGTGTATACTCCAGATCGGCAAGATAGTTGCCCAAAGGTAATTAAAAATCCGGTTTAGAAGATATTTTGGCGTTCTTCTCATCATCTCGTCGACCACGAAATTAAGTATTATTGAAGAGAGGGCACCATTGACGGACGTCACTCCGTGCACGGAGGCTTTTGCAGCTCTCTATAACTTTCCGTAGCATGTCAGCCCTTTCCGCACCTCCTGTCCACGACACTGCAAAGCGCTGCACGGTTGACAACTCTCATTCCAACTGCATGCCCTCTTAATAAAATATACTCGTTTCGCATGATGAACTTCATGATCTGCCCTCGGCAATCATGAAAGGGAAAACTTAAATGGAAGCTACTTTTGTTGGACACCAGACTCTGGTCTGCGCCTGCTCTGATTGTGGCATATATCTCGAGCGATCCCCGTAAGAAGAAGAAAAGATGCTAAAAAAAACTCACCAGAACACGCAGTATGACGCCTTAGAGGCAACTGGTTTTGCAAAGCTCCGCGCACTTTTAGGCTGTAGCACCCTTTTTGAGGCCCGGTCGTCGTACAAACACGAAACACCACCATATATGTCTGATCTCATGTCTCTGAGAGCTCTGATCTATCTCAGTCGCCCACTATCTAGCCAATGCGTCTCCCTCATACTCACACATGTCCACACCAGTTCGCATCGACCGCATGCCTGTTATCTGCACCCAGATATTCATTGTAGTCTTTGGAATCGGGCAATGTCGCCTCGTTGAAGTAGTTAGGAATTGTGACAAACTTTGACCATATGTTATTTCAGGCGGCTTTCTAACTCACATCAAAGTGCCTTTTAGCAAACCTTTGGACACTTTCTTTTATTTGGAGTCTCCAATGTAACCATGGCTGTCTTATTACCTGGGTTGAATGGCAGCAATGAACCACCGTGCACCCTCGATGGACCATAGGATATTTTAACCACGATGGCGGCCATAAACGGCTCATCCAAGCTGTTCATGCATAGGTTTGTCCACAAACCCAAGTACGGCGTCGCGATGGCAGTGCTGCCTCTACCACGCCTAGTCTGGTGGCTTACATGTGATCATTATACCTCTAAAATTTTCCACACAAGCGTGCTACCTACAAGACCATTTCAGTCCTTTTAAGTTATATAAGGACTTGTAAGCAGTATCCACCTTATTGCGCTATCTGCTTGTTCTGCCCACAAGCAAAATAGTTCATCTAGCGGCACTATTAATGGCTCGGTATATCGGTGAAGATCAAACCTCGCCTTAGGCCAGATAAAACATGTGCTGACCGTAAAAAAACCTTACTAGCTGTGGCGAATTCCTTGGCTTCGGCAGGATGCTTGCCGCAGCCATAAAAGAATTTTTTAATGTCCAGTCAGCGAATGGCCGCGGTCGTAGTGGGTGTGATTATTGTCTAAATTGTTCGAGATTATTTCCATCTGTAGCATGTAATAATCCGCGCAAATAAGCCAGCTTTTCCACAAAATTTCCTACCGTTTGTATAGAAACAATGCGTGAAGCGAAGCGGAGTCGGCGTCTTGCGGTCTTGACTGTGCTGCTAGTGTATCGGGGCCATGGGCACCCTTGGCTTGGATAGTATAAAGCCATTGTAGAGATACAAATGGTCGTTCCTCACTTGTTACGCTTGCGGCCCGGGTGCCCACGACGTGGCAAACGCGACTAGTCCGGTATCACCGACGGTATGGCCGGCGGAATAACGTTTCAATATTCCGTCGTTCACTTCCGTTAGACTGCGTGGTTTGTTTGCGAAGTATGACGATGTAATTCACGCAGATTTAACGTATCAGTGTAACAGAGGTGGTTAACAATTTTAGCATTTAGGAATCACCGCTCGTGATGGTGCTGGTCGTAGCGTGCTTTACCCCTTTATCGAAATTGAGTCAAAGAAATGATGCTGCTGTGGAACAATTTGTGTGATTAATGTTCCCGGTGAATGTTGTTTGAACGATTGTGGGAGACAAGAACAGGACAGCAGTGCCTGACACTGCTATAATTTTTCGTTCTTTTTGTGTATTACAAAGTTTTAAAGCTAGGATTAGTAAGCTAAGTAAAGTGATTCATTTGGATAAGGAAGTTTTGTTTGCCTGGTCAAAGCAAATGGTGCACTGTAGGGAAGTGAGCGAATTTGAGGTCTATGGCACAAGCATCAGAAGCCGAAATCAGGAGTGCTGGTTGCATCCCAGTGAGTGTTGGTTACCCGACCTGAGTACCTGGACGGAACATGCTCGGAAAAATGATGTGGTTATTGGTAATGAAAACACCAACCGAGCTGAATCTGCCAATAGTTATATTAAGTGGAAACTTACAGGAAGGTGCAATTAGAAGCCAAGTACGTAAGCCAAGCATGCGTCTCACCTGTTCGTACTTGCTGATTATCATGTCTTGTTGGATGAGTCGGGCGCGGGTAGTTTTTTCTGCCGTAAAACCCATCCCCTCCTGAATGTAATGCGGCTGTGGCAACCAGTGTGCTTCTTTTACGCAGGCTGGGCAAAAAGGGCCCTGGTCGTTTCCATTAGGTTGTATTGCACCAAGGCTCCCCCCAGCTGTGAAAAATATTTTTGTTGATTCTGTTAATCGCTTGCAGTCAGTTATAATGAAATTGTTTTCCAACAAATGGCTTCATATTTCCCGGCAACTCAAGAGTCACGGCAGCCAAGGCATCCAAGGCATCCGGGCCTTGCGTTGAAGATTTGCTTGCGTAAATGAGAAAAGGAACGAAATTCTCCTGTTTCGTCTATACCTGCTGAGTGGTCCCGGAGCGTAGTACTTTTAGGACAACCTAGGATTTATTATATCAGCATATGTTTCCTATTGCATGCAGGAGCCCTGCAGCCTAGACGTGTCCGGGACGTTTTCTACGCCTCTTGAATGCCTTACTTCAAAGTGTAACGCGAACGTCGGAGATTCGTCAAAGGAATGTTACTTCGGCCGAAGATTTTAGGGTGCAGATGCACCGTAGACGGCAGCTAGTCAGTTTTTACCTATATAGCATGCAGAATGACCAATGCGTGCAAGCCACCCTCGTCAAACACGTAACAAGCACACCTTTTAGGGAAGAGGGAGTGACGATTCGCTGAAAGTAGTTCACGCCACGCTATGTGAACGACAGCTGAAAAGCATGCTCTCCAACAACAATTAAGTTAGCAAGGTTCCAAACCAACAGTGGTTACATAAATTGATGAGATTAGCAAAGAGTGATCACCACATGCCTCGCTACATTCCCGTTAAACAGGAAACTACCATAAACGGGAAATCGATTGACAGCTCTGGCATAACCGCAGGCACTATCGTTGATCCTTTGGCTGCGAAGGATGCACTGACGGTCCTGTTATTATAAACCAGAGTTGGGGCTGTCAATAAAAATACCGTTTCCTGTAGCTACTGAACACCATTCACACGACACATGGCCTTCAAGGTGCCCATTTAGGGTAACACACAATTACACGTACGCTATTCGTTTCAATCGAACGACTAACGGTTTCATAACAAGTGAACGACGCTGGGTGCCAACAGTCAATACACCATCGTTAACTGCTAAACATGGGCTATTCTGATTATTCACTGTTTGTTACCATCAGTAATCATAAATATCATCGTCCTTTGGAGATACAGGTACCTTTTGGGACAATATGGACGATTACACTTGTCACAAGCAAGCTATGTTAAACTGCCGGAAACTGCACACCATCTGCTTACATTCCATCTGGAAATCTGTAAAATTTTAACAGATACAGCCGCCCTATAATTCTATGCTTCGTTCAAGGGGGTCAATCAGCAAACACAGCATAGGCCCACCCGGAGATACAAGCGTTGGATGCGCCACCTATATTCAACTACAAAAACGAAGCCTTCTGTAATTTTGCTCCGTATGTGACTCATATAACCTGTAAAACTAGAGGAATTTCCTGCATGTAGTGCACATCGGTGAACAAAAGCCACCTGCCTTGGCTAGTTTGAATAAAGGTTGATGCCGCGCAAGTCTCGTTCTGCCTGGCAAGGTGGTGTCTTCATCGAGAGAGAATACTTATAAGAAATTTAAAACCAGTGCTGAAATCAAACTCTTCTTTGTTTTTCCGTCATCCTTCCGGGACACAAAATACGCCTGCTGTCATAAAAATATGCTTCAGGACAAGCCAATAATCCAGCCACTACTCCGAAAAGTAGGTCATTTATCTCATTTAATTAATTGGTTGTTTGCTCGAAATCCTTGCATGTAAGCAAAGTTTTCGTTGCTAAAACCGAACTGAAAAACGCTCCGTACTCTCTGTTTTTGTCATCGTTCGTCCTCACTTTTGAGTGTCCGCCAATCAACTGCGCATGTTGCTTGCCTAGAAGGACGGACCGTTGCTTTTAGTCTTCTAAAAACCAAGTGTGCAATGGCACCTTTTGATTTTTTATTTCAAAAATACACCAACTTTGCGGGTGAAAGCTGTACCATTTAATTAAAAAGATGCTCCCCGCATCACTAATCACGTATGGACCCACAAAGGCACTTGTCACTGGGGTGGAGACCTGTAATTCATAGAAAAATATAGTCAGTTTCCAATAAATTCGCTCCACTTGGAAGTTTTTAAAAGGAGTTCTAATACATGTGCAACGGAAGAAAATACGAAACAAGGTGAACAGTGGGGAACAATCACCAAATTCTAACAAGAGCGATCGGATCCGAAAGGATAAATGGAATACCATCAAAGTTATACCGGCGCTGCGGATGATGGCGACCTGGCCTTGAGGTGTGATTACCTCAACGCTTCGTACCATTTGCCTTGCACCATACTGAAAACAAACATAACCTTTCCATTGACTACAAATGTTCTGCACACAGTGCGCCGAATGGCAGAAGGGCGCAGGCCGGAATCTCAACCAAACTCTGCAACGCGTTCATTTGTACGTATCAAAGAGCGACTAGCAGCAAACGGCTTACTCCTTATGTCACATTTGGGGCTTTCAAACTCGTCAACAGCAAAACTGTGAATCTGGATCTGAAGAAAGAAAATGCAGTTTGCCTCATCAAACTGCAGGAGGAGCAGATGAAAATATCATTAGCCAATAAAATGCACGTACAAACTAAGCACAAAATTCTTGTCGGTAGTACGAAAAGGATTAAAAACAAGGCCCACCATCTCACGTGACCTGAAAATTTACGAACAATAATCATAAGAAATACAGGTTATGGACAAGTGCACTCGAGAAAATTGCCACACAGCCTTTATGGCCCCGAATCTTGTGGACTTTTCCACCGACAGCTGCTCAAATTGAAGGGCCCGTTCCGTTTTCCCTTATCCGTCATCCTTTCTTCACTTTTCCGTCATCCACCGAGTTGACAGGATGTTGACTCATAGGTGATAGACAAGCATACAACGCGGCGGTCCGCCTTATGTCGCTTTGTGTTATGAAATCTGGCCATTGTATTGCCTACTTGGCCATCAGAGCTGCCATACCCCTGTATTTGCATTTGGGAGATGTAACAAACGGCCTTTGAAATCAAACCAACCACCCTTTGGCTCGGATGTAAGCTTGAGCAGCTCGGTACTTTATAAGTTTTGTGGTGAACCGCCTAACTGTGCCTTGTTTTCTGGGGCAGGCTTCGACTGTAGAATGCCAGGGTTGGATAATTCTTAAAACTGGAGCAGAGCATGAATAACAATATGGTGTCGTATCTGCACCGATGCTCATCGTCTACGAGTTAGGGCTACCAAAAACCCAAGACATCAACTTATGAGAGATAGTAAATTCACACAATCAGAACGTAGCATCTTATCCGAAAAATCACACTTGCATTTTATTTGGCAAGACAGAACTTGACAAAGATGATCAAACACATGCTTTGGGGGCAAGTTGGATTCGTTCACATGGGGTTTGATACCGATACTAATGTTATGGTCATAGCCAACGCCCGCGAAACCGAAATTTCAAGGTCAGGCTTTGTAGAAACTTTTTTTGGATTATAGCCCACCCATAGGTCGTTAACCATTTTTATACTAGGTAACTATTTTTTCACGAGGGCTCCCTAATTTTCTGCGGTCACAGAGTTAAACAGGTCTCCCTTCTTCAGTAGGCTAAATAGGTCTCAGTCCCCAGGGCTTTTAATCTTCTACACTACTATTCCTCAACCTACCTCGAAGTATTTCATTGTGACACCGCTCCCGTCTTCCTCCTCGAAGCGGTTGCCAGACCCCGAATCCCCATCAAGTATCTCCACAGTATATCCGAAGAGGCGGCTCGCAGCCAGAAGACCCAGCCCCCAACCCCCACATCCATCGGGGCCGGCAAAAACTGTACCACAGACAACCACAGATTGTTCAGTAGTCTTTGCTTCCGCAGCCTGGCAGCACCCTCTCCTCACAACTACCAGTAGAACCTCAGGTCTTGAAAGAACTGGAAAATCTCAGAATCCGTCTACATAATATAGAAAGTGAATTGTCTTCCTTGCGAACCATACAATCGATTGCATGTCTTTTAACTCCTGATGCAATATGTGATCCTACTAACTTAGAAAAAGCGTCTATTTTAATTGACACGATTGCGTCAGAGATTTGTCAACGCATCGAATGTCGGCACCAGGTCCTAGTATTCAACGCACCTGATCGAACCCCGCTTGAGCACATCAGAACTGCCATCTTGACAGCATGTGGCATGCTGGATGCCATGTGCACAGCTCGGCGGCTCCGAAGGTCAAAACCATCTATGTGTTGCCCCATAATGATGCAATATCGGGATGAAAAGCATGCCGTGCGTTTTCTAACATCCCAGGCTCTTCTCACCTCCATCAAAACATTCCACACCATAAAACTCAAAGCTGCCCGTACTCGAATGCAAAGACAGCTCACCCAAAAGTTACCTCAATCTGTTGCCCCATCTACCGCCAGAACTTGCGAGGATGCTCCCATGGTACCCCTAAGTTCTGAGTGCTCCGTGATTACTCTCAGCACTAAATCTACACCCAACCATCCAGCAGCGTCTAACATCGTAGCCTTACAAAACCCTGAGTCCTCCTTCGCCCCTACAAATGGACTCTCTGCTTCACCACCCATAAAAACTGCAAACTCCCCGATCAGTCCAGTAGGACTCCCTGCTAGTGTTGAAATGACTGACGCGAAACGCCTCACAACCAGAGCAATGACTACACCAGTTGCTATTAACATTCGTTCTCGTCACAGTCCCCCTAACCAGCTGTCCCTCCGTGCTCCACCTCCCCCAAAATACGCCTTCGGGCTCAAGCAATTATTGTCAAGGCCGCGATACGAAGCGCACCGTAAATTGCATCCCCGAAAACCTGACCCTCCGCATGCTGTTGTACCTACACTTGTTACACCATCAACTACCAGTACGTACGTCGACACTCCTACGCTACATATATGCTCTAAAGACCCATTGACTGCTCCAAGCACTGGACCCACACCAGACTACTCAGAAGCTTCTCACTTCATGGCCTTACAGGACTCTGAGCCCTTTATCGCTTCTACAAATGGACTCTATGCTTCGCCACCTGTGAAAACTACAAATGCCTCCATCAGCCCAGAAGAACTCTCTCCTGGCACTGAATTGACTGACGGGGCACGTCCTCCAGCCAGAGCAGTGACTATAGAAGGCGTTGACAGACCGCCTGACCTGCTGTCTCTTCGCGTTACACCTCCGTCAAAATACGCCCTCGGACTCAATTATCTACTGTCAAGGCCGCGTAACGTAAAGCACCCCCAAATGCGCTCTCGAAAATCTATCCCTCGTTATCAAGATCACCGCACCTTGCTTCGGCCTCCCCATAACTACATGACAAATACACCAAACCACGCGTACCGCGAGTTTGGTGAAACCTCACACCCGCATATACCGGCGGCCAGCTCAGGCCATTATGCGCCTCCACCATCCTACACACCCGCTTCCCTCCCAATTGTTGACCATTTTCGGACGCGACCCATCCCTGCACAACCACCGTTAATTTCTGCATCAGGGCATTCTCCACACCTCCCGCCGATGAAAATGACTCCATTTCACAAAACCACTCCCAACCCCCAAACGCTTCTGACTACATACCAGCCTTCAAGACATATACCCTACCCCATAATGAACTTTATGCTCTACCTTCTGCCGTGGAATCGAACCTGCCTCAACCACT
>NW_008751967.1:348222-364724 GCF_000715545.1 Opisthorchis viverrini | reverse complement strand
CCTTACACACCTGATTCCCATGCGACACTTTTGCGCGCTTATATCGGCTTTTACTAGATCTCTTGTAATATAATACCGTATATCAGCGAAACCAGCCCGTGGTCGCTAGCCTACTAAGTACAAATCTATCTACTCCCTGCTCCATGTAATCGCTTGTCATCATCCTAGTTGCATCAGACGCCAAGTTTTTCTTTCTATGTATATAAATGCATATTATCCCATTTCATATCCCCTCAAACTCACTATGTTTTGCAAATCTCCTCCCATCCCCTCACCTTCCCAAGCCTTAAACTTCGGAAGTGCCCGCTTTGGACGATCTGGTTAGCTGATCTCCACTCCACCTGGCCTATGATCTACAACTCCGGGATCACCAAACGGACCAAGAAAACCTGCAGTCCCATATCGGCTTCGTTCGAGCTTGTTTCCTCGACCAGGCTGAAATAAATACCGCTGCTCAATGAACTGCATACCCAAGACGAATTATCTCAAATGTTGACGTCCGTCACGGGGCTGTCCAAAAACTGAAGCATGTCAGGCCAATGATGGCACGGCACTGTCATACTCAGTTTGATAGCACACCCGCAACTGTTCCATTCCTCCCCTAAACCGTGCCCTCTTACCTACTCGTTTCATTGACCCCAATCGACTACCATTGCATTCATTCCAACCTATTGGACTACTCGTTCAAATTCAACCACCTCTGTGTCCCCATCAAGCCTAACCCCTACACCTGACTTCTTAACAACAGAGCAACCAGTGAGTCTGCTTGTTCTCAGATTGCACCATATTTTTGAGACTAAACTTGCCGTGTTCTCCCAATTCGGATTATCCCATCTCCACCCCCACCTTTGCTTGTTATGACTCCGGCCATTTACCCAACCGCCCAAGGTCGCTCATGGCCATCAATGGTTTTGCAGTTTTAGTTCATGTCAGCCAACTGAGTCACTGAATTACTTGGACCTCATGCCTATTGTTCCCTACAAGCTGCAAGAGAAACATATTATTATTATTATTTAATCGAGTACCTCCCACTGGTTGTGACATTGTCCCCTTTTCGCGCAGTCATACCCGCCCGCAAATCCCTCAGTAATGCCCCATTCTGACTGTAAACGCATGATCATGCCAGACGGCATGCCACCCACAAGTTGGGAACACTATTATTAGCCACCCACAAGTTGGGAATGAACACTATTATTATTATTATAATCACGTTCATTTATGCCGGTGTGGTTGGATTACTGGAAAAAACAGGACAACTTACATCTACCGAAAGCCGCCAATTTTGACAGGAAGGCTTAAAAATCGACCTACCGACTGAATGCTCAAACAGCTACTTAGTGATGACCAACGATATTCTCCCGACCAAGAAGAGATGGCAGTTATTCAATGCCTACCGAACCGATCTGAGGCAAGGTCAAAAATATGCTTTAAATGCCGCGACGTTCCCTATCATTTAATACCTGCTTGCTTTCAATGGAGCCCGAGTATTTTCTTTAGGTGAATCATTTCCTATCAACAATATCCTGGAGCCGGGGCTCAAAATCAATCTCTGTGGGTTTGAACACCCTAACTTACACACAAGCAACAGGTGTCCTAGCGTTGAAAAACGTTCACTATGAGGTGGCACTCAGTTCGAAGCAGAGCAGTTGTGGCTATTTGAATCCAAGATGCGGCAAATGCACGCCTGTTTAGATGCTAGTACCGTTGACTTGATCATCGACAATGCCACGGAATTCCCTTACGGACTTGACGTTAGTCTAACAGTTTACCAATGATTCAAACTATACAAAGATTATTTTACTGGGGCCCAAGTACTGAAGATTGCCTGAAGCATGTATTTGTATCAACATAACGCGCGAACGCCGCCAGATTCTTTCCACCGGATGAGAAAAAGTAGTCATAATGCTGCACAACATGATGGCGGAAACAACGTTAAATAAGAACATTTCAACTCATCAAATGGTGGAAAGCCCCTTCCAAAGTCTGTTTTTCGTATGCAGCCCTCGCTCATTCAGAATGTGACTCCCAAACCAAGGTGCTCCGAACACCAATGAGCTATTTCTTGACAAAACCCAATAAGTTGTCTACTTCCGTTCCAGAGTACACCGAACCAAGAGCACCGGAGAAAATTTCAGGGTAGCTGTCGGTCAACTGTCTTCAGTAGTTCCAAGACTATTTTAGAGTACCTTCTTTGGCAGTGAACAAAAACAGAGCGAATATCTATAGAACTGATAAAGCTCTGGCAAATGACATTCTGTGTTCCAGCGCCCCGTGTGTAAAAGGGGTGGATACATACAAAGCAAGTGCCGGCGAATTTTAACAGACCAATCACTCAGTCGAAACTGCATATCACCAAGCGGATGTCAAGGAATGCCACGTTCAACATTGTAGTTGAGGTTTACCAAAGTGTGTATTGGTCAGAGCAAACAAGTGTATAGACTAATTGCATCCCAGTAGCACTTCGTGTGTTACGATTCTCTTCTGCCGTAGCTGGGATAAAATTCGTGCGCCAAAAAAAAGGTCAGCCTCCGACATCTTTAGGAACGCTTACGAAATTAGGTCATTTGCATATTAAGTTCTTTTCCGCTGGAAACTTATTTGAATCCCTTGTTTTTATATCCCTCAACTAAATACGCTGCGAAAAAGGTACGTGTTTCAATTGGTACGATATTCGAGATATCGCGTAATGTTTTTCACAAAGGAAACTACTCAATTCGGGTCCAAGCAAAACATATGGTTGACAAAACCTTAGGGACTGTGCCTAATTGCTGAGCCCTCAGAAGAGCAAAACCGGTCGTGGGCTGACAAAGAGCTTTCAGCAACCTTGTGGGTAGACATCTTTACAAAGGGTATGCTGTGATATCTAGAATATCGTACAAAATGAAACATGCTGCGGCCTCTGTGCAACACAATCAGTTGAAAAAACATCATAAGCTAGAGATTTAGCTGAGCCTCCAATGAAAACAAAATTTACTTGCAAATGAGCTCACTGTCGAAATCAGCTAAATTGGAATTGGAGCAAAACATAAGGTGGACGGAAACTCGAAGACCGTGCCTACCTGATGAGTATCAAGAAGGGCAAAATTGGTCGTGGGCTGTTGAATTGTTTCTGGCAAAAACCAGGTCATATCTATCCGGTAACTTGTTTTGTGGTATAAAGGTACTAAGCAATCGTGATGGCAAACTGAATTTCCGAGGTATAAGCTAAGCTACGCTTCAGGATCTGCACCAACCCGCATTTTAGTGAAAACTAACGGAGCCATGCGGGTGCGCGCAAGTTGATCTGCAGGTTGAAAAGATGCCCTGAAAAATTGTTGGCATTCATTGTCACCATCTGCAAAAACGGACGGCGGTATGCATTTTTCGAGGCCCGATCTTTTAGACACCTAAATGCAAAATGAATCGGTGAGGAATGTTAATAACTGATGGCGCATATCTTGGCTTGAACCGGTACATATGATTAGAATGCAGCTGTTTGAATGAAAATATGTTCCAGTGTCTATTTAGCAGACACTGTATCACGAGCGGGGTCCCTGTGTTCTGCTAATGTGCCATTTTTTGAGCCAACTAAAGAAGATCTTATGACCCGATTGGATATCGTCATTCGCAGGATGTGAATCTATTGCAGAGGAAGTGAAACTCTGAATTACTGTTGGATTCCGTTAGGTATTTAATGATCTATGCTGAAAAAGTGGCCACAGGCCTAAAGTTTGAGCATCGCAAATATCGGAAGTCGCAAGAAAGTGCTGTGATCTGAATGGGCACGATCAACGGCAATTCGCGACATAGGAACGTGTAGACTAATTCTTTGATGGAAACCCAAACACTTCTAGGGTTGAGAGGAAACCGAAAATTTATTGACTCAATGTACAGCTAGAGTACCGTCAAGCAATATGTTGATCTGATTTTTGGGACCAATAATGCTTTTTCGCAAAGTGCAACTAGTTGATAAGGGAGAAACGCGGTCTTTAAGAAAAATGAACAGCATAGCAAAAATGGTGGAAAAATCAAAAATTTAAGATTTTGGAATAACGTCCAATATTTCAACAAATGAAAGACTTTTGGGGATACTGATATCATCAACACAGAATCAGCTCCATTAACGTAGCTAACCGGTTAAAATGGTGGACCTTAGTCCTCATTTACAGGGGCTTGCTGTAAAATGGATCTCAACGGGGAACAACTAAGTGCGCTTTCGCACTCGCTTATTATCATGCGATAAACCGGAAGATACAATCATATTGGCAGTCCCCGGCGAACCAGAGGCCCATGCTACGGTCTTGGAGATCATAATTCCAACCATCAATAAATTTTGGCATTGCTTGGAATGCCAACCCGTTACTGCAAATTTTACGGATTACTGGCAAACAGGCTGGAAAAGCACTCGTTGGGAGATGTAGACAACCGCTGAAAAGACAAAGTTCGTTTCGTACGGTGGGCGATTGTCTAGTTTATGGTGCCGGCTAGTTTTTCCCCTTTTTCACCGTTAACTTTTGGCCCATTTTCATAACGAACGTGTTTTTAATCGGCCACGGCAAGAAAATCGATGGTTACACCTGAAAGTTTGCAGTTATTAGTGAGTATGGCTCAGGTCGCGGAAATGTCAAGATCGTCCTCAAACGAACCTGTCAGGTGACTTATGGTGTTCCACCGTGGTCATTAATATAGAAGAGACGCACTAAGCAACCTTGGCTTACGGAATGCCCGATTTTAAACCTGGTGAACAGTCGTTGGGCCACAAAATATTTCCTGATACCTTCAAACTTCAAAGATCAATGGCATCACTCCAATGCCCTCGTCCATGGCACATCCACTACTGCACAGTGGATGCCTGACCGACAATAGACAAGGAAGAGAACACTTCCTACTTGACCCGTAACGACAGCTTAACGCTGATAAGTCAGAAAAAGGGGGGTTTGTGAAGGTCAAAATTCAAGATAATAGTCTCAAAAGTTGATAACTACGGTGGGTACTTCAACAGCAATGAAGTAGCTTATAGCTGCCAATTGGAGGTCCAAGCAGCCCATTTGTAACGCACACTGATAGTGGAGTACACTGAAGTTTCCTACGAGCGATGCTAATTGGCCGCTCGATATTATTACAAGGCAAAATGCATTCTAATCATTTTGACGTTCTTCATAATTTTGGCCTTGCGTATGGCAGTAAGACTCTTATTTCCACTATTGTTGTCTCCAATCCATTCAGCAATATGCTGGATTTCGCATCAGATGTAGCAGCTCCCATCCACTGGCTCAATATATTGTCGTTCATAATTTTCAGTGCCATAGTAACAATAGTGCCCCAGCTCCATTACTGTTCCAATTCCTTTAAGCCTCTTAAGAAAATGGAAACCCCAAATGTAAACATATTGTGTCGCACGCCCAGAGTAAGTCAAAATCAATATACAGCTTGCTGCGTTTGTCGTACACTTCTCAAAACTCTTGAAATTAGGACGGCAAATCAACTTGCGACTGGCAGCCAACGTTCAGCTGGTACAAGGATATTACTCACTGTTACCCCAATCTTTTTGGGAACTTAGAGCCCTCTTTAATACCAGGTTGGAAAGTGACCGGCCTCCTGATCTTACGCATGCAAATCGTGCAAATTGGCCGATGTAGCGCCTAACTGAGAGTAGCAAATCGGCTTTGTAGTTGAGTTTCCTGAAACATCTTTGCTAACTATTCTTGGAACAGATATTTAATCGGGAGCGTATGTGCTTGAGGACCCGATCTGCCAAGCGACTCTAATGTGGTTCATGTTCGCAAGAGGTAGACACATCTAGTAACAATGCAAGAATTTCATCACCAGGTCCGCCTGCGGTTGAGTAAACGATCACGCTCATTTACTGCGTGCTGATAACTGTCTTCACTTAGCAGAAATCTTCCAGGGCGGGAATTCGCCCCATCGCAGGCGTTTGCTGCTTCCCCAGTAGCTACTAAGAAAGCAAAATCTGAGGATTCCAAAAACAACTAAACAGATAGTTTTCGTATTGTGCACTGCACGGTCGTCTTTATGACCCAAATGACCGTGCGCATTTTTGTAGCAGATTACTTGTGCATATAGAAGTAGTATGAATTAAAAACCTTTGGACAAACAAATTTCAAAAATTCTGTAGGACATCCTCTAATCAGTGATTTTTTGTAGCCCTCCACAAACGTTATCTAATCTGCGGTCGCTCGTTTTCCAGTAAGCTGTGGACGATACCTGTTTTATCCGACCTCTATTCTCATTCCAGTGCCTAGTGCCGGAAAATAATCCCCGATGAAAACACAACAGCTGCATTGCAAACAAGCGAGTGCATGCGGGTGCAGCACTTACAAGGACCTCGAGTCTATTGCTGAGATGATTGAATGTTTGGTTGGCCTGGATGCTTTCCGGCTTCCTTATTGAGATTTTGATTCAGTTTTGCGGTCTCAGGAGGTTGCGGACGTTATTGGGTTGCTTTCAGGAATCTGGCCCTCCTGATAATAACCTTTAGCTGTCAAACATTTGTCACGGGGAAGTTCTCCCCAGAAGCGCCCGTATTGGAAAAGTTGACCATGAGAGCTCATCAAACCACTGTTAAAATTTCGAGTGTAAAATAACCCCTAATACTTCCATCTAAGACCTTATTCTAGCCCGGTTGAACCGAACTATCCCTCTGCACTTATTCCTATTCACTTTTGGATTATGGTGAGTCTCGGAGTCAACGGGCTCATGGGTATGCCTGATACATATATTTGGACGTCGTTGGCAGACAGCGTGATATACCTTTGAACATTTGTGAAAGCAGTGCGCGGAAATCTGACCAACGCCCACCAAAAATGCATACCGGGTATACCTCCGTGGACATCCTCAAACCTGTCCATTTTATCCTGTGAAGATCATTGTAGGAGGGGCTTGTCGTTCGGTTATTAATTACTTACAAGTAATATGGTATTTAAATTCATGTGTAATTTTCGCTGCAGTGAGTGCTTTTCTTCCACATTCTCCATAATACGAGCATGTACAAAGTTGATGTTCTATTCACTGCTCCATTGAGTATTCTCCCGTTTTATAATTCTAAGTGCTATATATACGTCACTTCGAATACACACGTCTCACTTTTCTAAATTTCTAGTTCGTTTGGTTGTACAGGTATACGCGTTGAGCTTAATCATTTTGGCGTCGTACTTGGAACAATTCATCATGCCTACCGCGATGGAAACATTTATTTTTAATTCAGCTGCACTACGCGTGTAGGATTATTTGGAAAGGTTTGACACATGATGTCTCACAAAATCTGATATGGACTATAGGCAACCCACGGCGTATTCTCTACATTTTGTTTGCAAGTATTTAGTAAATCCTGAATCTCCACTCGCTATTTCTTTTAATGCATTCAAAAATGTTCTGCATCACTTCAAACCGTTTAAATTCTTGAAACCCAAATGAGCTGGGTCCAATATGTCGATGCATTCCCCTCAGTCAGTTCGTGATTTGGAATCACACTTACAAACACAGGCGGCCGAATGTAATTACGCCGCCCAACTGGAGGACCAGTCGCGTGATAGACTGTTGGCTGGTATTCACCCGCTCAAATAACAGCGAAAGCTGCCGCTATGTCTAGATCAACATTTACAAACTATTAGGAAAATATGTTAGCAGCATGCAAATGTTAAACATGTAGCAAATACTGATACGAATAGATGGCTCATTCAAAGCACAAGCAAAGTTCTGAGCTTCAAATCCATCGATACGTCGCTCCAACTTTTGTAAGTCCAACTCAGCGGTTCGGAAATATTGGAAATGTGAATCGTGTGGACGAAAGCATCTCAGAAATTCGTGCCCTCATAAGAAACCGGAGTGTTTTGCCTGCAGGAAAACGGGAGCACTCAACTCTTCCGTAAGTTCAAGAATGTGTCACTCAACTGTTAATACTAATACTGACTTGAAAGAAGTACTTGAATATATGTATGATGAACATGATTGATACTCTATTCACTGCTCTACTCATTTTTCTCTTGTTTTGATATTCCATAGGCTGTACATATACGTTAATTCAAATACATACGTGCTTCTTGTTACGCTGCGCTGAATTCTGGCTTTCTAGTTCGTCCGGTTATACCGATATACGTGCGGAACTTAACCCTCGCAATGTGTCTAAACTTTCTTTGTTTATTTTTCCCCGAAATTCCTCACGCGTTTTTAAAACTTTGTTATCCGCTTCTGGTAAAAACGATGATTTTACTGTTGACGCCATTAGTGTTCCCCATTATTCCACTGTCAAATCTAACTGCATTTTACCCCAGTGTTGCAATAAAGCCTACAGAATTTAGTATCTGTGGTGTCACTGACAATTTCGCACTTGCGATTGGTAATTGCACGATTTCTTTGAGACTGCCCACGCGTACCGTTTCGTCTAATTTTTTAGTTTCAACTTCAAGACCATCACTTATCGGACTCAACGATTTGTGCTCATTACCAACTTTTAACTCTGCAAATGAGTGAACACATATAACTGATAATTAAATGTTGTACGGCTACGGGTGCCGTGTGGATACCCAAGGTGAACTTCTAAGCTACAGGAAATCCTATATTTCTCAAGATACCGATCATTCAATTGGGTTTACGTAAAGTGTCTTGTAACACATTAAATTTAATGTGTGAGAATTAATACTGACTCGTGTGATAATCATCAAATCGGGCAACTCCGACAGTTACCCCACTAAAGTTCGATGGTATTACTGCGAGAAACTGTGAAGACTCCAGGCTTACGTTAAATACATGTTTGCCACAACGCACATACACTATGGAATCACCTGAGTATGTACTAAATCGCTTGTCAGGTTCAGTTACGTTTTCAAAAACTGATTTTAAAGTTGCCTATCTTCCAGTGCTACTGTGCCGAACCTCTAGTTATCTTTCTATGATCATCTCACCCTTTGGATTGTTGCGATTCAGTTTCCTTTTTTGCCTGAATGTTTCACCAACTGTATTTCAGCAAGTTATATATACCATTAAAAAATTTGGAGGGCGGTGAGACTTTCTAGGATGATGCCATAACGCATCTGCCAGTGGAACCATTCAGCGTGGGCTTCCACTGTCGCCACCAAGACGATTTTCTGAATCCAGTGTGGCACTTCATTCCAGTAAATGCACTTTAGCTTTTCCATCACTTTCATGCCTTGTCGACATTCTGGATGGCAGATATTTCAACTAGGATACAAACAATCTATTTTCTGTGGCAAGTGAGTAATCATCAACTAATCTACAAGAACTGCGGGTTGTTCCGGGAGCACTTCAGTATTATTATCTTTTTATTCTTATTCTGCTAATTACAAAAGTTGTTTGTTTGGTCCTCAAAACATGGAAAAAACATTGCTTGGACATCTTCAAAATTCAGATGCTTTAAAATTCTTTCCCACAAAACGTCATTCGACCATCAATTCAGGTTTTTGTGATGATATTATTTAGCCATGTGATTCTACTGATCTGTGAGGCGTCAAAATACTGGCTTCGCGTGTGGTTAGGCAGGTGACCAACAAATTGAGGCAAGCTGCTGAAATAGGAACAATCCTTGAATCCTTGCATATCTCCGTGGTGGTATCTGTGACTAGTTACTTGTGAAGCATTTTAACGAGTTCAGCCCGACCACTGTGGTCGTTTTCTTGGTAAATATTATGCTATAATTATTAATGATACACGTTCAAGTTGGCCTGAAATACCTCTAACTGATTCAAGTTCTGAATTCACACAAAATTTAACGGTCACCGACAACGGCAGACACAACTCTGCAAAATACCTCGGGGAATGGTCAAAATGCCTCGGATGTTGACACTTTACGACGTCCCTACTCAAATGGTTAGCTGATAATTTTGTAAAAAGACTTAACTCTGTCATTACTTTATTCTTTACTGCTTCTTCTGTGAGATTAGACTACAGAATTGATAAATTTGTGATACAGTAGAAGAATGCCGTTCATTCAGTTACTGGGGAGACTCCCAAGACTCTTTCTAAATCTCAATCGCTGAGTACATGTCAAGATTGACAAAACGGCTAATGTTACGTTTTTCAAGGGTAATGTTCTATGGAATAATACAACAATAATGCTTTCATCAAATAGCATAATTATGGTCACAATTCTCAATTTGGATGATCTTTGTACCTGGAGAAATTTCGATCAGGTTGAGTTCAGTACCAGAGGTCAGTTGGTAAAAGCACTGCTTCTAGTTCTACTGAGCCCTTTGAAGATGACCCTATTTTATCCGAAGAAAACGTTGTTTCTGAGGAAAGTTTTACCTGCGAAGGACTTGAAGTTTCAAATCCAAGGGGATCCGAAAGATGATAATATAACAACCACTCGGCAATAAACGTCTACACGCTCATTCAAGGTGTGCGGATGGCATGAACATGATTGATGCCCTACTCAGTATTCTGTTGTTTTATTATTCCAAGTGCTGTAGACACATCACTTTGAATATATACGTGTTATTTGTCACGCAGAACTCAATTACTAGAAGTAAATCTAAAAAGCTACACAATAAACACACTAAAGGAAGATTTGCCAGAAAGCAAAGTGCACAGTATGTGAAGCCACCCTCGAATACTTTGTAGGGCTACGTGAATCTGAATCAGCCACAGCTTGAGGCTTTCCGTATATGGAGCCGCTGAGAAGATTTGGATTCTTGTAAAGCAATAGAACGTATCTTCCACATATCAGTTAGGCACCAGTAAGGCAGGAGCCTCCATAATTGGAATCGAATCAACTTTAGAGCCCTTTGGGTTACTGAATCTACAGCGAAAGAAGAATAAGAGTGAACGTAACAGGCGAACGCAAGAGTGGGACGAGGGTTACAAATGGGAACAGAATGAACGTGGGGAAGTTCAATTGGTAACTTAATGGATGATACACCGCCCGCCAAATTCTCCAAGTTGATTCAGCGGACGCCATGTCTCTTGCATTCTACCTACGCTAAGCCCATTTCTAAGGTACCCCATCAGTCACCGACACGAATGTTCCGAGTCCACTCCTGCCACAAGTGCCGGCTTCGATAGAATACAAGCCCAATCGCGTCGCCCCAGTAATCATACCTTTCCAATATCCCTCTTGAGAACGCCCACCGTTCCAACGTACGGAGTTCAGCCTAAGTGATTTGAGCTCACCTCGCAACGATCTATTACCACTACAGATCATTCTTCACGAAGCATATTTGCGCCAGATGTTAGGGCTATTTTTCTCACCCTGCCGCCTGTAATCAATAGGTATTGGTTGTAACGTAGTGACCAAGCTGTAATCTTCCGTAGCATCACCCAACAGGAAAACCAAGCTATTAGTAAGCATACGCCATCATTTCGTTTGAGTTGTTGGACATGTAGTACAGAGCTTTTCAACTCGGCGGCTTCAACCGAGGCTACGGAGGCTAATTACTGTCTTGTTTGAGTAAATACCTTGATCCCATCAACCATCCACGCAGCAGAAGTTGTACTTTTCTCGGGAGACAATGTCGATTGGGTTGTTCCCCGACTTTACCTGTCTCAAATGAGTGGGCGACGACGCATCACGAACAATTTACGGCAAAGGTACAAAATTTAGATAGGTTATGGACACTGTACAGAAATAAAGATCTGTCTGTACGCTGGAAACGGCACCTTTCCCTCCTTCTAGTTAGATCTGTCACTTGGATTGCCAAACACATAGCTTTAAACGGACTTAAGAAGGGCCACCCGCGCCTTCGAGAAGACAAGCGAACAGCCAGAAACTTCAGCGACCATCACGAAGCGAGCACATGCGGTCCTCGATGCATCACGAAATACATGAAGTTCGACGTGTGGAATAACACCAACATCTCTAGGCTGCATACACCTAGTAAATCGCAGGTTACGGGGCTACGAAGGTTAGGTAACCAATTATCCCAACGAGTGCGATCGTCCAAACCAGGTCCACCTTTGCACAGGGATTTCAGTAAACACTTATCTGGTAATAACCACGGAGAAACAAAGCCCAGACGAACATACGATGAAGATATACAGGAAAGGACACCTCTGCGTGTCGGCGGTTTTGTCGTTAATTAAAGGTAATCACAAGGGTATCCATTTCCGCATCCCATTGCACCCCTAGGGCACGCTCCATTTGCAATGGGTCCGTAGTTAGGTTTCTCACACTGGAAGTGAGTTCGGTTGGATCGATGGCTGACAATACCTCACGATCGTTGGAAAACGGGGTTTCTCATGCTGAAACCTCCCTTTGAGAGCAAAGCACTTATTTCGCTAACGAAGCATTTGGCCGTCACAGAATCCGGCAACGACTTTAAGCAGTCATCAACATACGGATTATTTTCTATTGCACTGCAGATTGAGGTGGTATAAGCTGAGCCGAAATTCTCAACGATATTTCGTAAGGCGAAAGTTGCACAGTAAGGGGTGAAAGTGGCTAACACTGGAGTGGTGGAAATGGCCAGTTTTGTCCCTGGGGATGATCATCTGATATCATCAGTACATCCTAGAGGTCTATCGTGTATCTTGCATGGTTTCACGTACCACGTTCATCGCTCAGTTAAAGCCACTGCCACCCAGGCTTCATTTGTGAGCTCTTTAAGGCCATCAGCTCAATTTTGGCTAACTCGGTTTTGCTACGTGACCCCAAGAGAGCCTGCGGGAGCTCCAACTCTCCCTTAAACCAATACGCCTAGGGCCGAGCAACCCCTAAAGCATTCGTAGCTACAAGACGCATACGGCTAGATGCAAAAGTGACGTAAAAGGAGCAGGGCTTGAAGCAAACTGTATCGCAATTGTTTCCTCCGAAGCTTCAGTCGTGTCCGCGCCTTTGGATCCGGTTTTCTTCGCAATTGTTTCAAAACTTGACATCTTTATTTCAAACAAGACGACGTATGATGTCGAGTACTGTAACACGCGAACGATACCTTTGAGTGACGCGTAATACCAGAACCTCCGGAAGGCAAAACAAAGTCAGAGCTGGGTTTCTATACGGTACTATTAATGTAAGACAAATTCACAAATGATACGAACCCCGACAGTAGGTACTCGTCCTAAACAAATGGTCCACTTGGACTACAAAATTACAAACCAAACGAGCAAACAGGCACCCACGTGCGACAGTCACACGCGCAAAATCAGCTTCAAATGACCGGATGACCTCAATGCCAAATGGGTGAAGTGGTAAGGACAAACAAATGTCACTTCATATGCACACACTAAACACAAAAGTGGGGCGGGGGTTACGAATGGGGACAGAATAAACGTGGGGAATTTCAATTGTCAACGTAATGGATGATACAGTAAACATAAGGTCAGTGCGGGTGGAACCTTCAGTCTTTAGGGAGCTGGCAAGCCGGTGCTAATGGCGGTACCGCCGTTGCGTCCGTCCTAACAGTCGTAACAAAACTGTTGAACATACTGTATACGCCTAGATAAGCGGATTTCAGATTCACCGTAAACGAAATTCCACGAATTTGGTTCTGATGGGATACACAACAAGCCACTGCTTCTTGAACTCAACGGGATTTTGTGCCTTTTACTAAGTGACTGTTGCTCTGACTGGAGGTGAAACGACATTGGTTAGGACGAGTTCTTAACGTAAACAAACGTTTTAGCTGCAAACGCTGTGCATTCATATAAGCGCCCACAGGAGGCTAGGAATAACAGGTGGGTGGAACTCTTTCTTTTTCGTGTGATGTTGAACGGAATACGGACTGGCTTACTCACATTAGTATTTTGTTCTGTCTATCAGGGACATGATAGTCCTTAGGATGTGCTCATTATCCGCACAATGCTCTCAGCTGCAAAACCCAGAAAGATGGAGTAGGGCTTTTTACACTGAACTGTTGCATTTTGTTGCGTATGTGTTCGAACCAAAAATCATCCTTATCGGCATGCAAACTTTTGCAGCTCACTCAATTTCACTGTTCACTAAAGCTGAAAAGTCCTATGAAATAATTTCCCAGCATCGCTAATACCCCCGGATGCCTAAATGGGGCTTAAAAGTCTGAAGTGGTACTCCCAACTCAGTTGTCCGATTGCCTAGTTCATCAGGGACCCGGTATAGCCTCCTTAGTGATGTTAACCACCCCATAAATGGTGAACCCACCGTATTTTCCTTCGAGCTACTTTTAAGTTTGCTCAGGATCTTCGATGCTCTTATGCGCGCTTACTTAGTCTAATTATTTATTTGTTCAGCCATGTCTAATGAGGACTAATTCCAGCCTGATACAGTGAAATATTGGCCACCAGTGGCTAAGATTCGCAAGGTAATTACCATTGATTCTCTTATTAACACAAGCGAAATATATTATTAGTGGCGTAAAAGCCTTCTGCAAACCAGAATCGAAAATGGGATATGTTGAATATTGAGGCTCTATTCACAAAGGCATCACACATGCTGCTTTGTTTGAATGCAAAACCAGACAAATAAAGGTTTTGCGCCAAGTGAGGATTTAGCGGACAGGTCCCACCCGCCCAACTACGATCACGCGACTTGCGGCGTTATCCCCATTCTGATTGGTTGATACCTGGATGGCGGGAACATTCAAAAGTGGCAAATGGCAGATTTGCGGCTTTGTCTGTTTGTGGTAACGGGAGTTTGAATGTTCTCTTTCTCTCTCTTCCGTCCATCTGCATGGTTTGTTTGCAAATACAAAATGCAATCGCATCATAATTCCCCGCTTTGTTTGAGAGGGTCAATAGTAAACCGCCAGAGTCGGCGACTTGCGGTCTGGACCGGGCAGCTGGTGTATGAAGGCCAAAGTCAGGTTGGTATTTAAACTGGTGTCGAGCTACAAATGGTCATTCCTCGCTTGCTCCGCTTGCGGTCCGGGTGTCCACGACGTGCAGGACACCGCCGCCACGGTTGCAATGACTGTACGGCCAAGTGGGATGGTTAAATGTGGTAGAATGTTATGTAGGTTCACAGGATGTATCCTCGGACGAACAGAATTTCGGTGAAATGTTTCTTCACTGGAATGCTGATTAAAAGGATCGTCAGTAAGTTGATATTTTTGCGCATAACCATGCAAATAACTTATATTTAGGTATGCTGCTTTTGACTTTCCACCGGAACAGATTTCCTCAACAAATAATCATCGGCCAATTTTGTTTGCACGAATGCGCCTACGCATATGTCGCACCTCCAAAGGCCATTTAGATTCTAGAATGTTGAGGAAATCTGTTCGGGTGGAAAAATCGGCTGACGCTATTTCCACCAACTCAGATTGGTGGAGGAAAAGAATTAGCAATATTTATATACTACTTGTGAAAATCTGAGTAGCACGTCAATTATATTCTGCACACGGACTGTAATGTAACTGACCAATGAGATGCAAGCGCCGATAGTGAAAACCCCCTTAGACGTGTCCATAGGGGTGGTTGACGGTAGCATGACGGATAACACTCTTGGTAGCAGTCCCTTCATTCTGTCCCCACATTGAATTAATTGTAGCGGACCAATCAAATGCATCAGCCACTAAGGAAACCCCTCTGACATGTGTTGTTAGGTGTTGCTAATGCCAGTGTGACGAATGATGTTCGTGATAGCAGCGACGCAATGTAAAATGTGGTCAAACGCAGTGAGTACCAGTTAGGAAAGGGGAATGTCTGAACTGTGTTCGGTATACGGTTACGGAAGAAGCGGAGTAACATGTTGCAAATCTCATTAGGAAAATATCTTATCGGTTCTGGTGTTATAAAGTTGAAATATTTAACCCATTTGGCAGACAAAGACTTTGCACATCTAGGTTCATTAATCAAGGCCAGATATTTTTTGGTATAACTACGTGTTGTAGAATTGGCCAAGTTACTAAGCTTATCTAACACGCCATTGTAATTTATAAAAATAGCAGGCAAACAAGAATATGCACAATACGAATACTTTAAACAAAGAAACGGAGCCCACTACCGTCAGCGGCCGTTTATAGCAATGGGATGACACGGCAGAAATGTGGACCATAAATATCAAATTGCACTGCAAAACTTCCAACATGTTGAAGGAATTCAAGAAATAATAGCGACATGATTGGTAGATCTGGTTAAATTCTGTCAGGACAAAAAGCTCGGACTTAATGATCTCAATTAGGTGATTAAGTTGCGGAAAATGTACAGGTTTTAAACAAACAAACAATTAGTCCAGTATATAATGCTTTTTAGACGCTATTCTTAGTAAGTGCGAGTTTCCTAACATAGTTTTCATATAAATGATAGTTTCCTCTTCTGTGTCCTCAGAGACTAATAATTGAGGTTGATTCTCTGCAAGTCTTCTGTCGTTGAGAACTGACCTCTCTTTTGATTTTGGCAAACTGGAACTATTTACAGCTCGAAGTCTCAAATTTTACTATTTAGTTTTAATGCAAAATAATCAATAGTACAATTCCAATAGAAAGGTTCTTTCCAAATCTCTTGTACTATAAAAACGCCTAACCTTAAGTAACAAGATAGCTCCTCAGATTTTGGGAGTTACTCCAGAAAAGTTAGCAGAAACGTTCGCACGTCTGCCTCAGTCTCCCGCCAAAGAAAACCAATGGCCACAGGTAGAC
>NW_008751967.1:326989-339220 GCF_000715545.1 Opisthorchis viverrini | reverse complement strand
TTCCAAGCTTAGCGTTCACTGCTCGCTAAATACGTCAACAGCTGCTTATATTATTCTGTGTACTCAGATGATTGGTACTCAGGGCTGCAGCTCTGGCCTAACCACAGACACTATCGTTGATCTGTTGGCTCCGAAGGACACACCGATATTTCATTCATTATAAACCAAAGTTAGGGCTGTCCGTGAAAACACCGGGTCTTGCACCTAGGGCAGTCAATGAATATATCGGGTGCCTTAGCTACTGAACACAATTCCGAGAATACATGTCCTTCAATGGCTTCAATGAGGGGAAAATATACTAGGACACATAGGCTATTCCTTTAATTCAAACGAATAACTGTTTCATGATATGTGAACGATGTTGATTGCAAACAGCCAATACACCAGCGTCAGCTGCTGATTCTGGGCTGTTCTGACTAATTACTTTTTGTTACCGCCACTAATACCAAATATCATCGTCCTTTGGAGATATAGTTAACTTTAGGAACAAAATGTAGGATTATACTCTCTACAACCAAGCTAAAACTACCGAGCATCCCATATCTTTTGTGTTTATTATATTTATAAATTTGTTAGCGATGTAAATTTTTTAAAGACACAACCGCATCCTAATTCTCCACCTCGTTTGAGAGGGTCAATCATAAACCGCTAATCCGCCATGTT
This sequence comes from Opisthorchis viverrini, assembly GCF_000715545.1. Lineage (NCBI taxonomy): Eukaryota > Metazoa > Platyhelminthes > Trematoda > Opisthorchiida > Opisthorchiidae > Opisthorchis > Opisthorchis viverrini. The sequence continues at coordinate 338,557 of NW_008751967.1, read as the reverse complement.
GCCACTTTTGAATGTTCCCGCCATCTAGGTATCAACCAATCAGAATGGGGATGACGCCGCAAGTCGCGCGATCGCGACAAAGCCATGGGTCCAGATGGGCGCACCGGATCTCGAATATCCTGCAGATCACAAACAGGATAGTCCAAGCGGCGCAATTCATCCCGCGGGACCCATACACCATCACCGGTCAAGTCCATCTAATAGTTTCTCCGGACATAGTCTCGGATTTCCATGGATGACTTAAAATATCGCAACAATCCAAACACAACGCGCTCCTGCTGGGCATTCAAACGTCGGTTCACAGCATACACTTGTCAATCAGACGAACGCAGGTCATGCGAGTGTTGCATATATAAAAACTAATTATTACCAGGCGACTGTCACGGCGAACGACACGCATGAACGATCGGCAATCAAAATAAGCGTAAATAAATGTAAGTTATTTGCATGGTTATGCGGAAAAATATCATCTTACCGACGACCCTTTTGATTAGCATTCCAGTGAGAACGCATCCTGTGAATCTACAAGACATTCTACCACATTTAACCATCCTAATTGGCCGTACCGTCGTTGCAACCGCGCTGGCGGCGTCCTGCACGTCGTGGGCAACCGGACCGCAAGCGGAGCAAGCGAGGAATGACCATTTGTGGCTCGACACCAGTTTATATACCCTCCTGACATTGGCTTTCATACACCAACTGCCCGGTCCAGACCGAAACTCGCTGACTCTGCGCCCAACTTCCCCTCTATGTTGCTCATTTTTGGACGATGTCGGACCAGCGATAAGTAAATCCGCTGCAACCTTGCCTACTTTGGGTATTTACAGAATTATGAACGTGGCGCGGCCGAGAGAGTTAATTATGATATCGGGGCTGTTTGCTCCGCGGGAGTGTATGAGAACACCGACGTTGCAATATTTTTGTAATGTTCGGTCTTTCGAAAGCCATAAAGTTTAAACACTACTTGGATTTAGACCCGTTGTAGACTTGAGTGTCACTGCGGTTTAATGAAATTTCCTTGATATATTTTTCCACCCTATTCTTTACTTTACGTTGATATTGCTGACACGTGTATTTTTGCTGACTCCTCCAATATATATGGACCGCGGGTACTTGGCGGATTTTGTGAGCTCACATGCCCTAGGGTACATGGACCCATTGTTCGTCATCGCAGAATGATACCAGTGTTCAACACCGATACTTCGGTGCACTTGAATAGGTTTTCTCTATTTTCCATTGAAGCTGAGGATGGACCGCGTAATCTCTGGCTGCAATGGATTCTGAAAATCTGAAAAAAGCCGAGAAGATTTGGCTAAATTTTTTTGGTCGCCACCTTTGGCTGACCGTAGACACCGGTAGCAAGCGTAACGTGCCACCCCTGACCACCGGTTGTATGTTTATTGGGAACTTGGGTGAAAGTTTCACGCCCAGCTTCCAACTTTTGGCGTTACTACCCACTGAATGTGGTTCGTTCAACTGGAATTGTACTTCCACTTCCGCCATATTGCCCCATAACAAACCATGTTTTTGTACGTGGTTTCAATCTCCCAGTGAAATTGCCGCGGATTTTATTGACTTCATAAATCCCAGGCGAGTATTGAACCCGTACAACACTATTAAGGCAGTCATCATTAAACGGACATCATCTCCATGAATCCAATTTCCATAATTTGATTTCAGGAGCCAAACTGGGCGACCGCATGCAACACGCAAAGCCTGGTTTGCGAGAAGTCGTTCGCCGACTCTTTTTTAAAGCAGCTGCGGATGCATTGTCTTCCTCTGAATACACCAAATACTAGCTAGGCAATCTGATGTCCCGCTGTCGCCACTCGGACAGCAGACAATTCATGAACCCTTCTCCGACCGTTTAACTATTTCAACCTTCCAGCAACCCGGTCAGTCCAGTGGTAATCCTGTTCTGGCACGCCCCGATCGAATGTAAACGCTAATCGACCGACCCGTAGCCACTGTGAACAGAATAGTTACCACCCTTTCGGTGCTCAACTGCCATGCCACCAGAACGAAATACGAGGGCTGGCAGGTTGTATAAGCCTAGACAGGGAAATCGAGAGGTAGAGGTGTGGTTCGAACCACGGGCCTTCCGGTCAGTGAATTCGTGCTGTAACCACATCCATATTGCCACTACAGCATCGAAGCAAGATACAATACCGCACAAGTTTCCCGTGAGCCGCGCTCCCCATCACCAGATCATAGCGCCTTCTGTTTTTACCATAACAAGTTTAAAGACAATCATCACAGAGAGAGGTAGATCCCTGAAAACCAAGCTGAGTTCCGTCCTGCAAGAGGTTGCACCGATCATATCTTCACCCTCCGACAAATTCTTGAATAGCGACACTGCCGCCAACAATGGTTGTGTTTCTGAATCTGAAAGCTGCCTTTGACTCTGTCGACCGTAAGGCACTATGGCAGTGTCTGTGGAGCAAAGGTGTCCCCCATAAATTCTTGACCCTCCTTAAGGCGTTGCACGCCAACTCCCGCGGCCGTGTGAAGGTCTACGGGAGGCCCTCGCCTGAGTTCACCACATCAAGTGGTGTCTGACAGGGCTTCCCACTTGAAATTCGTCATTAATGCGATCGTGGGAGCCTCACTATCAGCCTCTAATGCCTGTGGGTTCGAAGTGCTCCCTGGGCCTCCGCTCACAGACATCGAGTACGCAGACGAAATAGCTCTTCTTGGATCTGACCCCGTGGTAATGCAAACAATATTAAACAATCTAGATAATTCTGCCTCATGGCTCGGCATGCGCTTCACACCTGCAAAGTGCAAAGTGCCACTGCACGGCTGGGTGGGCTGGAACCCTAGCCTCATGCTTGCGGATGAACCGGTTGAGGTAGTAGACAAATTTGTTTACCTGGGCAGCTGAATCAGTCCCGTCAGTCTGACGAAAGATGATATTTCCATCCGGATTGGGAAGGCCACGGCGACTTTTGTGAACCTGCGTCACCCATGCCGCAGGCGGGACATCAGCTCATGGATCAAGGGTCGAGTTTACAATGCTGCGGTGCACTCCATATTACTATATGGATCAGAAACCTGGCTGCTGCGTGCCGAGGACGTTAAAAGACTTTCAGTGTTCGACCGTCGGTGTCTTCGGAGCATTGCCCGACTCTGGTCGGAACGGAAAATGTACGGCAGTGAAGCATCGGTGTTGAACACTGATGTCATACTGTCGGTGATGATGATGATTCGGGGAAAATCCAACCTCCATAGATGAATTGATCACACTGCATAGGGTGCGCCGACTTGGCCACGTGCTGCGTATGCCAGTCGACTGACGTCCTCGAAGGGCTCCTTTCACACAACCACGTGAAGTGTGGAAGAGAGCCAGAGGTGGCCAAACAATGATTTGGCAGCGAACTTGACCAGCAAACTCAGCTGCGCTGGTCATTGCCATCTTCCTGGATGGGACCCCAAGACGGGCCATATCAATGCTTAGATACATGCTTAGATGTATGAGCGCAATTGAGGGCGCTCATGCATCCAAGCTATTGCCTTCAATGCATAGCTCCCTTCTCAACTCCCCACCTAACAGTGCTGTATTTAAGCACCAATTTAGCAACTCCCGCCTGCAATGCGGAGCTACCTACCCCACCTCCCTGAGTCATCGGTGAACGAAACTGCGGCAGTTAAAACCACTGTCCGACAAGTACGCGGTTATTACAGCTGACAATGATGACGACATCATGATGAAGTACAGCATGACATCAGTGTTCAACACCGATGATTCGCTGCCGTACGACCATGGTTTATTTGACTTATTATGAAGAAAAGAATCGTGGTGAACGGAGAAGGGACTTAGCGCTAGCTTACTACGATCATTCCGAGGTTCATACACCTCGAAACACTCATTCAAGCTATCGGGATAGAAACTAACAACAAGGTCGCTACTGACATTGGTTGATAGCGTCTCCAACCGGGCGCACTGAGGATCACGCGGTCTACATTCTGCTTTTATGTGTGCTAGCGAACTCCTGGCATCTTCAAGGTCAAACTATGAAAAATCAATGGCCTATTGATACTCCAAGGAAATTTAGATCCGACCACGTACAGGATACCATTTCTTTCCACTGACTTGGGTTCGGAAGCTCTGGGCATCGCCTGTTGATCGTGTGTTGTTGGATTATTAAAGTTTGTGTCCGAGGTTCTCGTCTTCTTACTATTCGCCGTGCTAGGAGTCTGTATCAAGCAACATAGCTGGGGATAGAGTATTGCCACAATCCGCATTATCATATTGTTTGCTCGCTGCGTGACCGAACCGTAACATATTTGGCGACGCAAGATGGAGGCAGAACAACTCAAAGTAATGTTTGAGCAACAACTGCAACTCATCAAAGTACTTACGGAGCGACTATCAACTACATCTTTGGCTTCACCGGCTGTGTCGAGCGTCCCACAGTTGGTTGATGGAATCGCTGGCAGTATCAACGAATTTTGCTATGAACCCTCAGCTGGCATAACGTTTGATGCTTGGTTTCGTCGCTATGAAGACCTGTTCAGGGTCGACTTTTCACTTCAAGATGATAGTTGGAAGGTTCGCCTCCTGCTCCGCAAACTTGGACCCGCAGAGCATGATAAGCACGCTAACTATATTCTGCCAAAGAACCCGCGCGATTTCACTTTTGATGAAACGGTCAACACGCTTTCACAAATATTCGGTGAGCAAACGTCACTTTTCAACATCCGTTATCGATGCATGAAGCTAGTGAAGAGTGATGCAGACGACTTTCTCACATATTCTGGCATCGTGAACCGAGAATGCGAACGGTTCAAACTCGGATCGTTAACGGAAGATCAGTTCAAGTCGCTGATTTTCATATGTGGTCTACAATCCCCGAAGGATGCTGAAATCCGTACTCGACTCCTCAGCCGCATCGAGCAGGACCCATCCATGACGCTGCAGGCCGTCACCTCGGAGTGTCAACGGTTGCTTAACCTGAAGCATGACACCGCGATGGTCCAACTCGGGGGTCATGGCGGTTCCGAGGTTCATGCAATACACCAGGATACGCAACAGCCTGGCCCTGTCAATTCTGGCCCAACCAAATCGACCTCGCAGTGTTCTGGTCCGAAGCAAAACAAAGGCTCAAAGAAGACACCACCTTCACAATGTTGGCACTGTGGAGCCTGGCACTTCGTCAGGTTCTGTCCCTACAAGCAGCATCGGTGCCGCCAATGTAAGTCCGTGGGACACAAAGATGGGTATTGTCAGTCACGGATGCATACAGCCTCTGCTGTTTCAAAGCAGTCATCACGCGCCCGTCCCAAACCGAAATCGAGTCCTGTTGGTTCCTCTCTCAGTTTGCTGGCTACTTTCCAGATCAACACGCCAGGTAACCGGAAGTATCTGACAGTCACCGTAAATGACCATCCAGTCCGTCTACAGTTCGACACTGCGTCGAACATTACCATCATTTCGGAGAAGCTTTGGCTCACACTCGGGCAACCGCCGATCAAACAAGCAGCTCGAACTGCTACCAGTGCCTGCGGTGGAGAGTTAAAACTTTCCGGTGAGCTCCATTGCTGTGTATCTTTTCGAGGAACTACATACGTGGGGTCGTGTTATATAACGGCAACTGAGGTGAACTTATTGGGTCTTGATTGGTTCGATCGCCTGGGGTTAGCTGACACTCCAATCAGCGTCGTTTGCAATGCAGTTCAGTCTCCCACGGCGCATCCAGACCATGCATCCGACATTATGAAGCGATTTACAATTGTTTTCCAGTCCGGTCTCGGTCAGTGCACTTCGACACAAGTAGTCCACGTTGTACTTGGAACTACGCCAGTCTTCCGTCCAGAGAACAGTTCCGTACGCTTCCGTCCCACTGGTAGATGCCGAACTTCAACAGTTGGAAGAACAAGGCGTTCTCTTCCCTGTATCCTACTCTACCTGGGTAGCGCCGATCGTTGTGGTGAAGAAACCTAACGGCGGCATCCGCATATGCGCCGATTTCTCAACCGGCCTAAATGCAGTTATCCAGCAGCACGACTATCCACTGCCAGTACCCGACGATCTATTCACTGTTCTGAACGGTGGGAAGTTCTTCACCAAAATCGACCTTGCTGAAGCGTAACTTCAAGTTGAAGTCCCACCAAAATCACGCCCTTTACTGACAATCAACACACATCGCGGGCTGTATCAATACAACCGTCTCCCGTTTGGCGTCAAAACTGCCCCAGCAATTTTCCAGCAATTGATGGACACCACCCTTGTGGGATTCCAGGTGTGGTCGCATACCTGGACAACGTGTTGATCGTTGCTGTTTCACCCGAAGAGCTTCGTGAGCGAATCAATGCCGTCTTACTGCGCATTCAAGACAATGGCCTCCGCTTCCGTCCCGAGAAGTGTCAATTCTTCTTGACAACTGTGAAATATCTTGGGTTCATCTTCGACGCCTCTGGTTGTCATCCTGACCCGGAGAACTTTCGAGCTATACAGCAGATGCCACCTCCTAAGGATGTCCTATCATTACGTTCCCTTTTGGGGTTAATCAGCTACTATTCGGCATTTCTGCCTTTGCACGACATCCTGCCCCCGCTAAATCGGTTGCTTGGAAAGGACGTCCCGTGCAGAATGCGAGGAAGCATTCTGCAAGCTAAAGACGATGTTCAGTTCTGATCTGCTACTTACCCACTATGACCCAAAGCTGCCGATCGTTGTGACAGCTGATGCCTCTAATTTTGGTGTCGGTGCCGTCATTCTGCGCGTCATTCCAGACGGATCGGAGAGGGCCATTATGCACGCGTCGAAATCACTAACTCCAGCAGAACAGCGATACGGACAGATAGAGAAAGAAGCGTTGACCTTAGTGTTTCCGGTTCGGCGTTTCCACAAAATGTTGTACGGCCGCCGTTTCACCCTACTCGCCGATCATAAAACATTGCACTCCATTTTTGGCTCAAGGATAGGTGTTCCCGCACACTCTACCAACTGCCTGCAAAGATGGGCCCTCATTATTCTGGGTTACGACTTCGATATTCAATATCGGCACACCACCGACTTCGGTCAGGCCGATGCATTGTCTCGCCTGATCAACAACCAGCCAACACCCGAAGAAGACACGGTTATTACGCATGTTGCATTTGAGGACTCAGCCGACCCCCAGTTGGTCCAGCCCGTGACAGTAACAGAGGTTCAAAGAGCTACCATGGCTGATCCAATGCTTCAAAAGGCGATCCAATTCATGAATTCTTGGTGGCCTTCGAACCTCACAGATGATTGTCTTCGGCAGCTCTTTCATCGCCGAGATGCATCAGCGATCGTAAACGGTTGTTTAATGTTTGGAGATCGCGTCGTTATTCCTCAATCTTTACGCCGGCGAGTTCTCCGTCAGTTCCATTCTGGACATCCAGGAATCAACCGTATGAAGTCAATAGCTCACAGTTACGCATACTGGCCGCACATGGACCAACACATCACTGATTTTGTAAAACGCTGCTCCCGATGCCAACAAGCTGCCAGGAATCCGCCACATCAACCACCGGTTCCCTAGCCTCGACCTGAGAAGCCCTGGTCTCGGATCCACATTGATTACGCAGGACCGATACGTGGCACTTTTTATTTGGTTTTGATTGACGCTTTTTCCAAGTGGCCAGAAATCGTTCCGGTGTTATCTCCAACAACATCTAGTACGCTGAGAGTGTTATCCAACATTTTCAGTCAGCATGGGTTACCGGAGTCCATAGTCTCAGACAATGGTTCGCAGTTCACCTCCGCTGAGTTCCGCGACTTTTGCACTCAAAATGCGATAACACACGTTCTTTCACCACCGTACCACCCATAATCGAACGGTCAAGCAGAAAGGTTCGTCGACAAATTCAAGAGGGCCTTGCTTAAAGCTCGAGGGGAGGAGGCATCCGTCGAAGCCCTTCAGAGAATCCTGTTTGTGTACCGAACGACCCCGAATCACGCTTTGATGAACCACCAGTCACTTACATAGGCGCTCATGGGCCGTAAACTGAGAACTCTGCATTCTTCCATGTTGCCAACACAACGTACTAAGTCAAGGTCCATACCGGTGGCAGTTGGAACTCCATTCAAGGTGGGAACGCCCGTACTTGTTCGTGACTATCGCCCAGGACGTGATTTATTGATTACAGGTCGTATCCTGCGCAAACGCGGTAGTGTGATGTACGACGTGTCAGTTGGTCAAGACACCTGGACCAGACATCAAAACCAACTCCGCTTTAACAGCACGCCGGAAACTCAAGTATGTTTGGGTACCGTACCGTGGGACATATTGCTCGATATTTTTGAGCTGAAAACTGAAACAGCTTCGAAAGAGGAGAGTGTGATCGGCAGCTCAGTATTTGATCCAACACTTCTTCCCAGGCGGTGAACAGACCGACGCCGCTGCCAGCCGGAACGTATCCAGGTCGACCCCCCTCGAGTATGTTACTGACTTTTCAGAGGAGGGAGGTGTTGGGGATATCAATATTCCTAAAAAACTATTTTTATGAATGCTAGCGAACTTCCGGCATCTTCAAGGTCAAACTATGAATATAATATGCATTGTCATTTTTCCCATGATCGCCTGTTGATCGCGTGTTGTTGGACCATTAAAGTTTGTGTCCGAGGTTTTTCGTCTTCTTACTATCCGCTGTGCTAGGAGTCTGGATCAAGCAACATAGCTGAGGATAGAATATTGTCACAATCCGCATATCATATTGTTTGCTCGCTGCGTGATCGAACCGTAACACATACCCCTGTGCCAGGTCAAGGTTTGGCCACCTCGCTGCTTCCGCTACTCTGAATTGGGAGTGAAAAAATAGCACTCTTCGGCAAACGATGGTTCGGCATACGTAACACGTCTCAACTAACGCAGCTTCTGGTGCTTGACACATTCTTCAATGGAAGTACCCGTCACACAACCGAAAACTCGCTTTATATTGCCTCGTTAAGGATACGGCGACACCAACCCACACGAACTGTGGTTCTGATTGTCGAACACCTGAAGACGTTTCCGTTCCGCCGCTTGAACGGGCCAAGTTTCACAACCATATTACAGTAAGCGTTCAGCTGTAGCACCCTTCCGGTGCCTAGCTGCCATGCCACCCGAAGGGAGCACGAGGGCTGGGATACTGGCAGGTTGCCCAAGCCTAGACAGGGGAAGTCGAGTGGCGGAGGTCGGATTCGAACCGCGGACCTTCAGGTTAGTAAATCCGCTCTAACCGCTCTAATCCGCGCTCTAACCACTTCGGCCATCTCGCCCCATATTACAGTACAGCCTTCGCTTTAGCTTCATACATACATCCTTTGAGATTCAGTGATGCACCACTTCGACGCCATAGGTGTCTCATTGTCTCACGCCATTGTCACCGATCGCCCATAATCGGTGTCGATTGTTTCACCAACTCTTCTCGGGCCGTCGATATTAAAAGGTAGAAACTTCCGGATTCTTTAACACCGCTCTCCGTCTCACCAAATCAGGTCGACGCCTCATACCCACTGGTTGCACACGTCGCCCGCACTTGAAGTATTCAGGTTTTCGACGATTCACTCAAAAAGTAACCCAGCAGTCTCGTTCGGTCCCAAGTGTCCCACACTTGGTGAAGCGCCACATAACGACCACCGGTCCTCCAATTTATTCTCGCTCTCGACGACTACATCCAGAGAAGCTGCGAATCGCCAAATCGGAGTTGGATCACATACTGCAACTCGGAACAATTCAGCCTTCGAATTCTTACTGATCTATTCGAATTCACACTCGCGCCTGTCTGCGGGATCCAAAGCTTCATAGATCAGGTAATGTGCGGTTTAGACTATGTTTTCGTTTACATTGACGACGTATTGGTAGAAAGCAAAACGATCGAAGAACACAAATTACACTGTCTTCGAGCGTTTCCAATAATACGGTATCACCAACAACCCAGACAAGTGTTTTTTTTTCAGCAGACCGGCTTGATTCCCTTGGCCATCGTGTTAACGCTGAAGGTATCCGACTGCTACCAGGAAAAACCTCTGCCGGTCCTGCTAATACCCTACCTCAATCAACCCGAAGTCTTCATTGATTTTCGGGCATGGTCAATTACTACGGTAGATTTATTCCACGCTGCTCAGGGATTCCAGCGCCACTAACCGACTTGCTCAAAGCAGGCACCAAACAATTAGAACTCGCTGATAGGGCAATCTTTTCATTCAACTCCATCAAAACTGCTCTTTTGAATGTCACCACTCAGCCATTTGAACCGCAGTTCTGATTTTCACCCTATTTTAAAAATAGGCGCACCACAAACCGCCGTCGGTGCGGTTGTTCAACAGGTGGTCAACAACAACACTCAAAATCTCTGCTTCTTTTCTCGTAAACTCCAGCCTGCACAAACTTGGTACAACACTTAGTAGGGAGCTCCTAGTGACCTACTTAGCTGTCAAGTGATTTCGACACATTCTGGAGGAAAGAAATTTCACTGTACTGACCAAAAACCTCGTTTTCGCCTTGAGATCATCCCAAGACAACACTCACCGAGAGAGAACCGAAATCGGGATTTCATTTTTCAGCTTGCAACCGACTTACTCTATGTCGAATGTCCTGACAGCGTCGTTACTGACGCTCTCTCCGGCATAGAGATAAACGACATTGGAGCGACTCCTATCAATCTACAAGCCATACCTCCGCCTAGTATCCGGAACTGGAATTTCAGACTTCTAGCCTCACGTCCCTCAATTTTGTCAAATTACCGTCTACTTCACTCTGACAGGCTTATAATTTGCGACATATCCACAGAACGTCCAAGGCCTTTTGTTCCTGAAAATACAGGTGTCCTGTATTTGACCACTTCCACGCACTCTCGTCCGAGCTACTTCCAAACTTGTGTCACAAAGGTACGTTTGACCAAACAAACAATGTATTGACTGAAAGAAATTAATCGACATACCGTTTTTCCGCCTGGCGTTTTTGAGCTGCCTGACTCACGCTTCGAAAACGTCCACATCGACTATGTTGGACCGTTGCTACCGTCCAGAGGTTTTACGCACATCCTCACTCGTCGACTTTCATGTGCTGGGCCCTGGCCATTCCGATCAATGACACTTAAGCTGAAGGTGTTGCTAGAGCTTTGTCGACAGCTTGAAATATACTCACTACCATTCCCACTGATCGAGGTCCACAATTCATGTCAACACTTTCACGATCCCAAACGGTTACTTGGCATTGATCACTTCCGAATAACTGTCTACCTGCTGACGGCATGGTCAAGCGCTTCCATCGACAATTCTTTCTGTTGTAGTCAACTGAGCGGCAGCGCTCTTCCATTAGTTCATCCGCGATATATCCGATCCTCATCCGGTATCCTTTTTCCTTGGGCTTTTCCAAATGCAGTACTTCGACTGTCATCCTTAATAGAATTTGTTCCATCGATTCCCTAAATCAACCAACTAGCTTGCAGCCACAACAGTTTGCTAGTGTCAGAGGAATGATCTCTCATAACTGCTCCAAAAACAACTGACTTACATATATATATATATATATATATAGAAGGGGGCGAGATGGCCCAAGTAGTTAGAGCGCGAATTTACTGACCGGAAGGTCCGTGGTTCGAACCCGACCTCTG
>NW_008751967.1:315154-321671 GCF_000715545.1 Opisthorchis viverrini | reverse complement strand
ATCTTTCCTGCTGGCCTTTTAATACTCTTATATATATATATATATAACTGGACAAACCTTATGGTTGTACGGGAGTGAAGCATCAGTGCCAACACTGATGTTGCTGTCTTTGATGATGATGATGATGATGTCCCATGTGAAATATGACCTACACCCTACAAGGCACCGAATTTAATAGGCAGCGCCTTGTCGATGGCGCTGCAGGGAAGAAGCATGTCAAAAATCTGTCTTTGATGATGATGATGATGATGTCCCATGTGAAATATGACCTACACCCTACAAGGCACCGAATTTAATAGGCAGCGCCTTGTCGATGGCGCTGCAGGGAAGAAGCATTGTCAAAAATTCCATGGCTCTCTAACCCAGAATATTAATGCGAGACAGCTCCTTAGCAAAAATGAATAAAATATCAGTCCTTTTGTAACAATCAGGAAGGTCTCAGAAGTGGTTGATTGGGCTTGGTCCATGTTCTGGTTTTAGGACGGTCAACTTTTAAGTCAAATAAGGAAGCATTCGGCATGGTCTCTCAGCTAGCGGATTGGACCATTGCCGATTATCAGGTAAAGGTTCCCATAGGTTGGCTTGTTGGCAAATTTTTACGACCATGGGTCCTTATTTTTTCGGTTCACAGTACTTCAGTTCATGGTTCTGGGTCTCTGTGGATCAGCCAGTGTCGTGTAAATCCAGTTAGGGGGTAAGGGAGAATACGCGAGGTTTGATCAGGTTGAGCTTTGTTAATGACTACTACAAATGCCAACTCAGCTGATCGGAAGCTGGTCTCCATTTACGCTTGCCAGTTTTGCGTCATCTCTTCTGGTGGTTGCTGATCTTCACCGCTCCGGTCATCGTTTGCTTCCCGTGTCCAGCAACTGTATTCTGCTGAGTATTCCACTAGCACCTAATATTCATTTACACATGTTGTCTTCACCTGTTCTTTTTACCCGTATTTGATTATCGGGAGTTATGGTGCAAGACATTAATTTCGAGGCAAGGGAAATTTCTCAGAAGATCCTCGTAAAGACTTTCATCACCTGGAATAGTTGTTTTCTGGTCGCGCGTTGTGCAAGGTGGTACAGCGAGAATTTCAGTTAGAGTTCGGCGTGTATGGTTCAGTGAAATAACAAGCGCATTCCATAGTGTTCTATAATGCAGACTGGTCGCACTTTAACGCTTGATCTATGACCTTTGCCATATCAGGATTCAGCTGTTACTGCTTGCTCTGTGCTAGTGATAAACAGCTGGTCAAGCTTTCAAGTGCGATTTATTACGATGTTACTTTCCTTTATTTTTGTTGCAGTCAATTTCCCAACACCGGCCACTGTGGTTTATACTGAAAAGCCAGTGATAAATACTCTGCTATTTTCCTTCGTTTTGATGACTACCTGGAATGAGAGCTGGTGGACAGAGCATGAAGGTATGTCTCCAAGTTTGCTGTTATTAGCGTTCCGTAGACACAGATTTGGGCTATGCCAGGGACAGGCTGGATTCATTACTACAATCGCTGAAGGATAACCCCGAAAAGACGTAAGCACGAAGGTTGCAGTAACCTCTTCCAGCAAACAGAGCGCCAAATATAAGGACGACGGTTTGGGACGCAAAGACTCTTCCGATAAGGACAGGTACAGAACATCCTACATGGGCATGAAACACGCTACTGACATCAAACGCAAGAAGCGACGTATAACCTCGGATGATGATGACAATCTCAAAGGTGTGCCCGCATTTTCCTTCGTAACTTCTCAAGAGTCCTTTGTGATAAAGGTGTTTGAAAGAAGTGTGGATTTCGGTCAATTTGGTGAGGGCGCTCCGTTGTATCCGATGGCTCGGGCGTGGATAAGGAACCTCAATCAAGGCGATGCTTCTTCCTGGAACGACGTTCCTGGTCTTGAAGATGATCAGGAAGTAAGTTAATACCTTAATCCTTTGTTGTGCATGTAGTGGTCAACACTAAAAAATGCGTGTAAATTTCATTTCGAAGAAATATAGTTTTGGCTCCCATGTCACACTTTACTATCCGGATATTACGGTTTAGTAATGAGCGTTATTGTAACCGAACTCAGCCTATGCTAGGAACCCAAGAGCACCTTGTGACTGTTTTATTATTCTTGGGCGTAGTCGGTGGTACGAGTATCACGAGTTTCTTCATAGAGTTGAATCCGTGGCCTTCCGTTATTACCATCAGAGACAGCAAGATCAGTGTTGACACCGATGCCATACAGTATTGATTTAACATAATTACATTCAAAGCTCCAAAGTGGGAAAAGAAAATACCGGATGGGAAAGGGATTTGATGCCAGCTCGCCCTATGCATTCTGAAATTCCAACGTCCCTAAACGTCCAATCAGACATCCTGGAAAGAAACTGACAGAACGAACACCGCTGACGTCGGATAGACTCCGTTTCTTGCAACGTCTCCAGTTAGGCACATAGAGGCTTAGGGTGAACACATCGTGAGAGATCAACCGTTCTAGAAACTTTCAAACCCTTCGCAGTCTTATGCCCTTCTACCAAGTCATAGATTATCCACTCCGCAGTTTGCGCAATTGTAAGTGAGGCGCGTCTTGAGTACGATGAGCCCCTGCAATTGCTGGTCCCATCCGCTGCTTTCGGTCAGGTTCTTGAACCGGAGGCTTTTGTCGGAGGCCTTATTTGCTGCCCCGTCTAGATGTGAGGACCCTGATTATATTCCAGGCCGTTTACAGCCAGGGGCTTCACAACCAGAAAATATCATTTCATATCGGCCGTCGTGTGTTCACCTTATTTTCTGCATACAGCAACCCGGGTAATAGAAAACAGGCCATTGCAAACACCCCCTTCTTACAATTTCGCGTATTTCTTCTCCCCTACACCATCCCGTTAAGAGTGCTATCTCCTCAGGCTTCAGGACTAGAACGGGGAGATATGTTCTCCTTACACCACCTTTGACTGAGACTTCGCGGTGCCAGCTCTAAACACCAATCCACTTAATTTAGTCTACTTAATTACCCTTAATGTTTGCACCTTGAAGCAATCATGTGAACATGCTGTTCTTGCTCGTACGGCGTTGGTGTTATCTGTCAGAAACAAGAATCCCAAAAGCGAATACTGTGTCTGAATTGACTCCCCCGTTACGCTCCTCGTTTCCGGTCTGTCTTCTAGGATGTGTTTTCCTAACCCTCTCTTGCTTGACTGGAAGTGTTGCAAGGAATGGGGTCTAACCGATGTCAGCGGCGTTCGTTCTGTCAGTCTCTTTCCAGTCTTATTGGATGTTTGGGGATGTAGGCACTTGGGAACGCTTGCGGTAGGCTAACACCAAATAACTTCCCTATCCGGTCTTTCCTTTTAACACTTCAACACTTTTAACAGCCTTCAATACGGTTATGTCAACTTTGTGTTTGAATCGTTGTCATCACTAATGTTGGCGTCTCTGAGGATGATGAACATATCTGACGGGTTTAGGCCACTCCTATGGCTATTTTATTCAACACCTGTGCCAGATTACTTACCACCCTCCTCACATCAAAGTTGTCACTTTCGAGACGTAAATTTTTCCGAAATAATATGAAACTCAAACAAATGTAAAAATACATGTTATAATGAAGGTAGTTTTCATGCGTGAATCCTTTATTTCTAGAATATAAGGAAGGACAAAGAGGAGCAGCACAGTGATGAACAGGGTTAAATGCTGCGCTGGAACACATCAGTACTTATTCGCAAAACTAAACGGGGATAAATGTCTCCAAAAACTTGATTTGGCAGACGTCTACCTCCAATTTTCAGTCTCATCCGAATCTAAGCAGCTGTTGACGATTAATGCCCACAAACGATTGATACAGCTGTGGAACACATCAGTACTTATTCGCAAAACTAAACGGGGATAAATGTCTCCAAAAACTTGATTTGGCAGACGTCTACCTCCAATTTTCAGTCTCATCCGAATCTAAGCAGCTGTTGACGATTAATGCCCACAAACGATTGTTCCAATACAGCTGTCTTTCTTTTGGAGTGAAGACTGCTCCAACTATTTTTCAGCAACTCAGAGACACAATGTTGACTGATATACCAAGTGCCGCGGCTTATTTGGGTGATACTATCGTAACCGGGTCAGATGAACAGAGCCTTTTTGCCAAGCTGGATAAGGTCCCCACAAACCTTGGCGAGTATGGCTTTCGAGTCCGCTCTGAAAAGTGTCTCGTCACCATAATCAAAGACAGCAACATGAGTGTTGTCACTGATGCTTCACTGCCGTACCATACCACCATGTCGCAAATCAGATACCTTGGTTTTATTATTGACCATTCTGGCCGACGGTCCGATCCTGGCAACGTAGCTGCAATCAAAGCGAGGCCACCGACGTGCCGACTTTACGTTATTTCCTGGGTCTGGTTACTCGTTACGGTGCATTCTCGCACAAGGGTCCTGCTTAATCGACTGTTGACCAAGGAATCCAATTGGGCATGAACCGTAGAGTGTCAACAGTCTTTTGAAATCAAAGAATTACTCGTATCGAACCTGTTTTTCACTCATTTTGATCCTAAGCTGCCACTTTTGGTGGCGTCGGATGCATCCAGTTACGGTATTGGCGCCGTGGTGTCTACTGATCATCATCATCGTTATCATCATCCTCATCCTCATCATCACCATCATAATCATCATCATCATCATCGACAGCATGACATCAGCGTCCAACACTGATGCTTCACTGCCGTACAACCATGATTTATTTGAAAGCCCTATTGTAAAAAAGATTAAAGGTGGACAGGGAAGGGACTCAGTGCTAGCTTACCACAATCATCCCGAGGTGCCTATACCTCAAGACACTCACTCAGGCGATCTGGATAGAAACTGACAACAAGAAAGCCACTCACATCGGTTGGCAGCCGTACGTTGTAATGCCTCCAACCAGCCGCAGTGAGGATCACGCGGTCCCCATCCTGGAAGGCGAGTACCACCGACAGCACCCAATCGTTTCGTGGTCTCTTTCATACTCCTCTGCTAATTCAAGGGTTGACCACCCCTCTGTTTACGCCACTCTGAAACGGGCATGGAAAACAGCACTCTTCGGCAAACGATAGTTCGGTATACGCAACACATGTCCCAACCAACTCAGCTTCTGGTGCTGGACACATTTCCAAATGGAAGTACCCGCTGCACAACCGGAAACGCGCTTTCTAACTGCCTTGTTACGGATTCGTCAACACCAACCCACATGAGCTGAGACAATGATTGTCGAACACCTGAAGACGTCTCAGGTCCGATGCTCAAATAGGCCAAGTCTCACAGCCATACAACAAAACAGCTCCACTGTAGCTTGATACAATGGGGTGGGGAGAGGGGGAAGAAAAAGTATGTGAAAGAGAAAGAAGGGAGGTGTCAGCAGAAGCCTATTTTCGCTTACCAGCCCTGCTGTATACGGCGAGTAAGGTGACCTGGCTGATGGGACCACGCGACGGCCGATGTGGCGTGAGTTTATTTGTGTATGTGCAGTTCATGTTTGTTTCGTGGGCTGGGATACTGCCAGGGTGCGCACACCTAGACAGGAGGACGATTAGGGTCCTCAACCAAAGCCTTTGGTTCAAAACGATAACCGCAAGGCAGCGGTGTTTGGCGGAAATGCGAGTGCATTACCATTTCTACGGAACAAGCCGCCACATGTTCCAACCCCAAAGCTGGAGGATCAGGAGACTGTGTTCGTCAGACCTCTAACCATTGACCAACCGGGTATGAGAGACTCTGTGAGTGTCGCGGGACACTCTCCAGTATAGCTCAATGGATCGCTAGGTGCGCAAACCGTCACACCATGGTAAGGTCCAGTCTCTTCAGCTCTCTCCTGCTATCACAAGCCTCTTCTATGTATATTTGGATTTAGGAAGGGCATGCCTGCATGCACCTCTAACCGATTGCAGCGGTGGGCCACCACTCTTCTAGGATGCGACTTTTTGATTATATATCGTACAACCGTCTCTTTCGGACAGGCGAATGCTCTATCGCGACTCATTGGATCTCATTATGCGGTTGTGGAAACAGTCAATGTGTAGTCGGACTTCAAGCGCATCATCACCGACTTTTTCCGAGCCCTTCCACTAACCATGGCTACGAATCAAGGGGCCACCAAACGTGACTACGGGCTTCAAGAAGTCACTAAATTTATTCGACCTGGCCTGCTTAGTAAAAAACACCAACCCAAAGGTTTGTCGGTACACTAATCTTCAGGAGCCGTTATCAATAGTTGATGGTTGCCCTATGTTTGTTGAGAGAATGATCGTATCAGAGGTCCTCTGACAGAGTGATCCAACGGTTCCACAACGGCCACCCAGGAGTTAACCGGTTAAAGTCATTGGCTAGGAGTAACGTTTGTTGACCCAGCATAGCTAAGATTTAAAGGAGTATTGACGCAGTTGTCCTCACTTCATTCAAGTTGACAAGAATTCGCCACGATGTGAACCACACGATTGGCCTATGCTTGAGGCACCATGGCGACGTCCACACATGGACTTTGTCGGTCCAGTCGATGGTCTGCTTTGCCTGATAACTGCAG
>NW_008751967.1:305338-314825 GCF_000715545.1 Opisthorchis viverrini | reverse complement strand
GGGAAGGGACTCAGTGCTAGCTTACCACAATCATCCCGAGGTGCCTATACCTCAAGACACTCACTCAGGCGATCTGGATAGAAACTGACAACAAGAAAGCCACTCACATCGGTTGGCAGCCGTACGTTGTAATGCCTCCAACCAGCCGCAGTGAGGATCACGCGGTCCCCATCCTGGAAGGCGAGTACCACCGACAGCACCCAATCGTTTCGTGGTCTCTTTCATACTCCTCTGCTAATTCAAGGGTTGACCACCCCTCTGTTTACGCCACTCTGAAACGGGCATGGAAAACAGCACTCTTCGGCAAACGATAGTTCGGTATACGCAACACATGTCCCAACCAACTCAGCTTCTGGTGCTGGACACATTTCCAAATGGAAGTACCCGCTGCACAACCGGAAACGCGCTTTCTAACTGCCTTGTTACGGATTCGTCAACACCAACCCACATGAGCTGAGACAATGATTGTCGAACACCTGAAGACGTCTCAGGTCCGATGCTCAAATAGGCCAAGTCTCACAGCCATACAACAAAACAGCTCCACTGTAGCTTGATACAATGGGGTGGGGAGAGGGGGAAGAAAAAGTATGTGAAAGAGAAAGAAGGGAGGTGTCAGCAGAAGCCTATTTTCGCTTACCAGCCCTGCTGTATACGGCGAGTAAGGTGACCTGGCTGATGGGACCACGCGACGGCCGATGTGGCGTGAGTTTATTTGTGTATGTGCAGTTCATGTTTGTTTCGTGGGCTGGGATACTGCCAGGGTGCGCACACCTAGACAGGAGGACGATTAGGGTCCTCAACCAAAGCCTTTGGTTCAAAACGATAACCGCAAGGCAGCGGTGTTTGGCGGAAATGCGAGTGCATTACCATTTCTACGGAACAAGCCGCCACATGTTCCAACCCCAAAGCTGGAGGATCAGGAGACTGTGTTCGTCAGACCTCTAACCATTGACCAACCGGGTATGAGAGTGTGAGTGAGTGTCGCGGGACACTCTCCAGTATAGCTCAATGGATCGCTAGGTGCGCAAACCGTCACACCATGGTAAGGTCCAGTTCAGCTCTCTCCGTCACACCATGGTAAGGTCCAGTCTCTTCAGCTCTCTCCTGCTATCACAAGCCTCTTCTATGTATATTTGGATTTAGGAAGGGCATGCCTGCATGCACCTCTAACCGATTGCAGCGGTGGGCCACCACTCTTCTAGGATGCGACTTTTTGATTATATATCGTACAACCGTCTCTTTCGGACAGGCGAATGCTCTATCGCGACTCATTGGATCTCATTATGCGGTTGTGGAAACAGTCAATGTGTAGTCGGACTTCAAGCGCATCATCACCGACTTTTTCCGAGCCCTTCCACTAACCATGGCTACGAATCAAGGGGCCACCAAACGTGACTACGGGCTTCAAGAAGTCACTAAATTTATTCGACCTGGCCTGCTTAGTAAAAAACACCAACCCAAAGGTTTGTCGGTACACTAATCTTCAGGAGCCGTTATCAATAGTTGATGGTTGCCCTATGTTTGTTGAGAGAATGATCGTATCAGAGGTCCTCTGACAGAGTGATCCAACGGTTCCACAACGGCCACCCAGGAGTTAACCGGTTAAAGTCATTGGCTAGGAGTAACGTTTGTTGACCCAGCATAGCTAAGATTTAAAGGAGTATTGACGCAGTTGTCCTCACTTCATTCAAGTTGACAAGAATTCGCCACGATGTGAACCACACGATTGGCCTATGCTTGAGGCACCATGGCGACGTCCACACATGGACTTTGTCGGTCCAGTCGATGGTCTGCTTTGCCTGATAACTGCAGATGCTGTCACGAAGTGGGCAGAAGTTTCTTGCATGGACAAGGCATTTACCGAAGTTAACATTGCTGGACTTCAAAAAATATTCAGTTGTTCCGCGTTACCTAATACGGTAGTAACAGACAATGGTATGCAGCTCTCTGCGCTTTTTATTGATTCCTATGTTCAGGACATGCTGTCGCATATCCGGTCACCCGCCTACCACCCTCAATCAAATGGACAAGCCGGGAGATTTTTGGATACCTTTAAACGAGTTATGTTGAGATGTTGATGGGAGAGATCAACGGACGATGTCATTGACGTTTTCCTAACCAACTATCGGACGACAGCATACCCACATACGCCAAGTGGGAAGTCTTCAGTCGAGGTTATTTTTTGAAGAAAAGTGAAGGCATTGTTTGATGCACTGCGGCTCGGATAAAACAGAGAGACAGGGAAGGAGAACCATTCAGAAAAATTCAACCTAAAATGTCGCACTAGACGTATTTTTAGCCGTGGATACTCTTCTTGTCAGAGACTTCTCAGCGAAGTGTTGGAGTTCGGGAGGATATTGCGAACGGAGAGGAAATGTCAGTAGATTTCGGCGAAACGGTGTGGATTCGGCATGCCATCAAATTCGGCATTTCGTGCCACCCAATATAACCTAAATATAACCTAATGAACCGAAGAATGAGTCGATAAAACCAAACATTGATTTTTTGAAGAAAAGTGAAGGCATTGTTTGATGCACTGCGGCTCGGATAAAACAGAGAGACAGGGAAGGAGAACCATTCAGAAAAATTCAACCTAAAATGTCGCACTAGACGTATTTTTAGCCGTGGATACTCTTCTTGTCAGAGACTTCTCAGCGAAGTGTTGGAGTTCGGGAGGATATTGCGAACGGAGAGGAAATGTCAGTAGATTTCGGCGAAACGGTGTGGATTCGGCATGCCATCAAATTCGGCATTTCGTGCCACCCAATATAACCTAAATATAACCTAATGAACCGAAGAATGAGTCGATAAAACCAAACACGTCAATCAACCCATCTCCGTTGCAAAGAAGAACTGGACGACGTAGAATTCCAGTAAACCAGATGCTGGTAAACCCCAGAATGAGAAACTACGATATGTCTTCAGAACAGGAAGTGTCGGGACGCGTCCAGACATGAAAAAATACGTGCAGAGAACGATGCGTCACCAAGATCACCACTGGTACCATACGCTCCGGACCTCACCAAATACGTCTTAATAGCATACGACCAGCCAACCCAAAGGTTTGTCGGTACACTAATCTTCAGGAGCCGTTATCAATAGTTGATGGTTGCCCTATGTTTGTTGAGAGAATGATCGTATCAGAGGTCCTCTGACAGAGTGATCCAACGGTTCCACAACGGCCACCCAGGAGTTAACCGGTTAAAGTCATTGGCTAGGAGTAACGTTTGTTGACCCAGCATAGCTAAGATTTAAAGGAGTATTGACGCAGTTGTCCTCACTTCATTCAAGTTGACAAGAATTCGCCACGATGTGAACCACACGATTGGCCTATGCTTGAGGCACCATGGCGACGTCCACACATGGACTTTGTCGGTCCAGTCGATGGTCTGCTTTGCCTGATAACTGCAGATGCTGTCACGAAGTGGGCAGAAGTTTCTTGCATGGACAAGGCATTTACCGAAGTTAACATTGCTGGACTTCAAAAAATATTCAGTTGTTCCGCGTTACCTAATACGGTAGTAACAGACAATGGTATGCAGCTCTCTGCGCTTTTTATTGATTCCTATGTTCAGGACATGCTGTCGCATATCCGGTCACCCGCCTACCACCCTCAATCAAATGGACAAGCCGGGAGATTTTTGGATACCTTTAAACGAGTTATGTTGAGATGTTGATGGGAGAGATCAACGGACGATGTCATTGACGTTTTCCTAACCAACTATCGGACGACAGCATACCCACATACGCCAAGTGGGAAGTCTTCAGTCGAGGTTATTTTTTGAAGAAAAGTGAAGGCATTGTTTGATGCACTGCGGCTCGGATAAAACAGAGAGACAGGGAAGGAGAACCATTCAGAAAAATTCAACCTAAAATGTCGCACTAGACGTATTTTTAGCCGTGGATACTCTTCTTGTCAGAGACTTCTCAGCGAAGTGTTGGAGTTCGGGAGGATATTGCGAACGGAGAGGAAATGTCAGTAGATTTCGGCGAAACGGTGTGGATTCGGCATGCCATCAAATTCGGCATTTCGTGCCACCCAATATAACCTAAATATAACCTAATGAACCGAAGAATGAGTCGATAAAACCAAACATTGACGTCAACCCATCTCCGTTGCAAAGAAGAACTGGACGACGTAGAATTCCAGTAAACCAGATGCTGGTAAACCCCAGAATGAGAAACTACGATATGTCTTCAGAACAGGAAGTGTCGGGACGCGTCCAGACATGAAAAAATACGTGCAGAGAACGATGCGTCACCAAGATCACCACTGGTACCATACGCTCCGGACCTCACCAAATACGTCTTAATAGCATACGACCAGCGGAGTGGGTGTGAAACTGTTCACGACAGGAATGTCGCCATTGGCTGGCAACGAACAGGTGAACGACTATAATTGGCCCTTCGCAGACGCTCTCTATGTTTGACCTGACAATACAACCGTGTCCAGGGTTCTCTGTCTTCTTATCGCGTAGTCTGGCGTAGTTCAGGCGTAACCAATAGACGGCCACCCACGATACAACAGTTCCCGTACAGAGCCTTATATCCTCCCAATTCCTTGCGGCAGACTTTTGAATCAAAGGCTCAAGGTGGGTTACTTCAACCAAACCCACTTCTTCGGCCTGGACAACCGGGAGGTATCATTTCCCCTTGCGGCTCTTCACTCACTGGCCTTCTACTACACTCGCTGGGCACCCATCTACCTATCCTATTCTATGTCTAAACCTTCGCCCAGAAAAATCAAAATAATAACTTACTAACCTCAAAGGCTCTGATCCACTTCGTAGCTTTTAATTTCCGTACTCTATGTCAGATTTGGAAACAGGCATCTCTTGCTGAAACCTTGCTTTTCCTGTGTCGATATATGTTGTCTCCGAAACACGCGTACAAGACCCCACTTCGGTCATACACCTCAAGCCGCTTAGGACGATCTCAGATGTGCCACATTTCATTTCTCGGGTATCTGGTGATCTTGATACAAGGTCTTGTGGTGTCCGCGGTGTGGTTGTTGCACTCAGCTCCAAAGATGAAAACGCCTTACTGGACTGGGTCCCAGTAATCAGTCGCCTTTGCGCTGTGCGGTTGTCTGGCTCAATTATGATCAATGCAGTTCGATGCGGTAAATGGTATTTATTTGTTGTATCAGCGTATGCTCCTACAGACTGCAGTTTTGAGACTGAGAAGAACGAGTTTTATCAGGATTCTTGACGACCACTTCGGTCAGCGAGAAGAACGGATATAGTAATCCTGGCGAGTGATGGAAATCCCCAAGTTGGATGAATAAACCCAGAAGAAGCATAGTCAGTTGGCAGATTTGGAGTCATTGATTAGCATACGGATAATAGGGAGCTGCTTCAGTTGTGTGCAGATCATTATCTGTTTCTGCCCAGTGCGCACTTCCAACAGAAACGCTCACATCGAGTTAATTGGAGACCCCTAACCACAAGACACTCGTGGACCCAGTTAATCCATGTGGCTATCAGTTACCGATGGAGAGCGTCAATCAAAGATTGTCGTTCCTTCTAGTGTACGCAGCTTGAATCTGATCATGCTTTTGGGTCGGCCCGGCTATCACTTCGCTTTTGCCCAGCATTGCGCGTTCCAAAGATATGCTTTGGCTTTCAGAACTGTTTGTCCAGGCCATTTGACTGGACTAGATAAACACTGAATATCGTCGAGATCAGCAGCTCTTATTGCTGCCAGGAAAGCCATACCAGCAACTAGCGACTATGATGGCGCACACAGATCCCTCAAACACTGGATAGTCAGCTGCCTGAAGAGTGACAGGGAAAACTGATGGAGTTCGAAGGCCCCGGAGACAGAAAAGAATTTCGCTTCAGGCAAACGCGTAAAAAAAAAGTCGCTCAGCTGTAGCGCCCTTTCGGTGCCTAGCTGCCATGCCACCCGAAGGAAGCACGAGGGCTGGGATACCGTCAGGTTGCCCAAGCCTAGACAGGGGAAGTCGTGTGGCGGAGGTCGGGTTCGAACCACGGACCTTCCGGTCAGTAAACTCGCGCTCTAACCACTTGAGCCATCTCGCCCCCCAGGCAAACGCGTCTTTTATAAACGTACTCAATCAACTGGTTAAATGAAAGCAGGTGTCAGTGAAACAATATGCGAAAAATACGGAAGGGCAATTCTCTCCCTCAGTCGTCGTCTTGAGTGTTGGGCTGAGTACTTCAAAGAACACTTCAAC
This sequence comes from Opisthorchis viverrini, assembly GCF_000715545.1. NCBI lineage: Eukaryota > Metazoa > Platyhelminthes > Trematoda > Opisthorchiida > Opisthorchiidae > Opisthorchis > Opisthorchis viverrini. The sequence continues at coordinate 308,626 of NW_008751967.1, read as the reverse complement.
TGGTCTTCTTCATAACAACCGCTAGAAGAACCCAGCGGACCTGAATGAAACATCGACAGCAACCCACCAGCAGTAACCAAAATCCAGCATGAGATAGCAATCCTAAAGCGCTACAGGGCACCCGTTGTGGATGGTGTGCACCCTGCACTCTTCAGAGAATGTGGCGAAGATTTGGACCAAAAACGGAATAACAGCCGAATGGGTCTCCTCGACCCTCATTCCAGTTTTCAAAAAAGGTACAAGAACGTTATGTGAAAACCATCTTGGTATCAGTCTGGTACCTTTAGCATCTAAAGTGCTCTCTGGCATTATTTTGTGAAAGTCGATCGATTATCGGGTGAGATAGATTCGCGAAAATCAAGCTGGGCTGACGACGCATCGACCATAGCTTTACCTTGATAACCGCGGTACCCCTTCAGACGTCCCACATTTGTGGTTTTACTTGATCTGAAGGATGCTTTTGATTCGGTCGATCGTCAGAAAGTTTGGCAGTGTCTGGCGGTCAAAGTTGTCTCTTCCAAATTTATATTCCTTATGAGGACAGTTCTGTGGGCGCATATGAGTATACGGGAAGCTTTCGCCTGAGTTCACCACATTCAGTGGTGGCTTCCCTCTCTTACCTTTCCTCTTCAACTTTTTTATTGATATACTGCTTGAAATTCCTATGCCTACCTTCAGAACCTTGGGGGTTCGAAATGCTCCCGGGACGTTCGCTCATAACCATTGAGTATACGGGCGATATTGCTCTCCTTGGTTCGGACCATTCTAGAATGCAAACCTGAATAACTCTACCGCATGTGCCTCACACCTGCAAAGTGTAAAGTACTACTACAAGACTTGGTTGGATCAAACCCAAACCTCATGCTTGCAGATGAACCAATCGAGGTGGTAGATGATTTTGTCTACCTGGACAGTTCTGGTGGACCGGTTGGATCTACAGCCAGATTACTTCACGAATCGCGAGTGCCAGGGCAGCTTTTGCCAATCTCCATCACCCATGGCACTGAAATCACGTCAGCTTGCCTGTCAAGGACAGAGTTTACATTATGGCAGTATGATCTATACTGCTTTATGGATCTGAAACGCGGCTCCTCAAGTGTAGAAGACATACGAAAAATGTTAGTGCCTAACTATCAGTGTCTCCGAGTCATTGGTCGGGTTTGGTGTGAACATCGGATTAGTAATGCTGAGGTACGTTAGATGGTTTTAGGAGGAGGAAACTCTCCCACGATAGACGAATTACTCAGGCTTCATAGTTTACTCCAGTGGGGACATGTGCTGTGCATACCAGAAGACCGTCTGCTTCGCAAGGCTCTTTTCGCCCAGCCCTGTGCTGAGTAGAAACGACCGAGAGGTGGATAGTGTATGACTTGGCAACCAAGTATGAAAGCACTAACCAGTAAACATCTTTTGGTCGATAGCTGCCGTCTTCACGAATGGGGACCCCGCGATTTAACTCACCGGTGACACTTGCAAAAATGGCCCAATCGCGCAGTCAACGGCGCTCGTGCATGAAGCTACTTTACTGCGTAGCTACGCAGTTTCCGAAATGACTGAACGTGCCATCACCTGCATGGCTTGGTTGTATGTCCCAAACTCTCCCAATTTTCGGTGGTCGAAACTATATCGGCGGGAACCAACGTGCCTATGGTATGCGGTTTATGGCTGACAGATTGAATTGTTGGTACCAGTAGGGCAACCTAATTCAGAGCCATTATGAGCAGTCATTCGAAAGTTCATTGTAAATTGTCTTGATTTGTTTGGCGTTGCAGTTTCAACGTACTCGGTGGTCCATTGTTTTCCAGTGCATTCTTAAGATTGTAGCCAGTCCCCCCGTAAGCGAAGAAGCTCTCCCATTTTCTGAGTGGCCATCTTGATGAAATATATTGACCTTTTTCGTCTGCAGAGCGAGTTAAGGCATTGGCTCGCCAGAGTTATGAAGAAACCTCTCCACAATATTTTTACAGAATATCTATCTGAAAATCGCTCGGACAAGACACACATGAATCTTTCGGCACCACAGACATGGAGCATTACACCACAATGTGGTCGTCCATCGATTGTGGTGCACTGTATGTAAGCAATTTTCAGTCCCAGTTGCATTCTAAGCACACTCATCATCGCCATTGCAATCGACAGCAAAGTATCAGTGTTCAACACTTGTGCCCCGCCGCATTTTAACCATACTCTATTTGGAAGCCTTATTGTGAAAAAAGTAATGAAAGTGGAATGGGAAGGGACTTATTGCTAGCTCGTCACAACCACTCCAAGGTGCCTACACCTTCTGTCACTCATTCAAGCAACAATAACACCACTGAGATCCATTAGCAGCCATATCTTACAGTGTCTCCAGCTAGGTATAGTGGGGATCACGTGGCCCCCATCCGACAGCACCCAGATTTTTCGTACTCCCTTTCATACCCGTCTGCCAAGTTAAAGGTTGACCGCCTCCCTGCCTCCGCCACTCTGAATCAGGTACGGAAAACAGCACTGTCTTCGGCAAACGATGATTGGGCGTACACATTACATGGCCTAACCAATGCTTTTATCGCTGGATGCACTCCTCCACGGAAGTTTCTGCTACCCAATCAAACACTCGTTTTCCAATTGCCCTGTCATGGGTTCGCCGACACCAACACGCATGGCCTACTACCTAAGACAGCGGTTGTCGAACACCTGAAGATGTCTCAGGGTGGAGATGGTTCAGTGGTTAGAGCGCGAATTTAGTGACAGGAAGGCTCATGGTTCGAACCCGACTTCTGCGTCTCGACTCCCCCTGTCTAGGCTTGGGAAACCTGGTATTATTCCAGCCTTCGTGCTTTCTTCTGGTGGCATGGCAGTTAGGCACCGAAAGAGTGCTATTACTATCATTTATTTTTGAAGAGCATGGTCACAAACGTAAAAAGTGAATGCAAGCGATGAATTCGAAAGAGTAACAGGAGAATATGGGAGAAAAGAGAGAAACGTCTCATTCGAAATCATGCCAAGGACAGTGCCAGTCTGATGAGGTGAATCCCAAAGTATGTAAAGATTTTGGTGTAGGAACAGGCGTCTAAAGACTAACAACCAAAGAAAGGACAAACAATGGTGAATGCTCTTCAAGGCGCAGTATGCGCTAGCACAGTCAAGACTCGCACATCAGGCACAAAGTGACCGTCACACTGGGTCTGGTGTGAGATTAAATGGCAAAAACGTACCTTCAACGCCATGTGCCACGCATAAAAGTGTCATAAGTACGCAGGGAGCCCACAATGGCAAGCAAACACAAGTCACTGACTGCGACCTTAG